>NC_067151.1:42093492-42370992 GCF_903995435.1 Acomys russatus | reverse complement strand
TTGGAGGCAGTGATACCTGATTGCGTGGTTTCTCTCTATTGCTACAAATAAGTTAGACCCTAGAAAAGCCATTCAGTACTAGAATGTCTCCCGGGGTTCCCTGCAAAGAAGCAAAACCTACAGTGTTCTGAACTATAATACAGAAAGCATGAAAAGTTTGACTTTGAAATCTGTGGCTTATAGGAAATAGAAGTTACCCCCACTGCATTTAGAGTGTTTACTTGAAAAACTTTAAGAAGATGGGTGCATAAAGTTAAGAAAACTTCATGTGTATCAAACATAAGCTTCAAGCTATTAGTAATAGCCTGACCACTGCTTAACCTCATTCTTTGTTAAAGCACAGGTTTAACAGATTTCTTCATAAGACATCGTCTCTCAAAAATAGAACAGTCATTTCTATGGCATGTGGGAAGGACTGGAGTGGGCGGAGAAACGGTCTTATGTTTTGCTACTTGGAACACTGGATAATAGTTATTAATCATTTATAGCATGCAACAATTTTTCAACTGATCAAAATAGATCTGAAAGATGAACCAATGACAATGGCACTATTTCTGACTGGAATTTGTGCTGGTTCTCAGGCTTAAGACCTATAAGCAGTATAAGAAATCATGACAGTAATATGAAAGTAACACTTAATCCATATGAAATTACTTTGATTTGCAAATATTCATGAAATATGCTTTTCTGTTAGAAAGAGGGCCTTCCGTGAGGGAAACATCATGCAGTTGCATCTTATAACTACAGTTTGAGGAAAGTGTCTACTTCAACATGCATTTTTATCCTGAGCATCTAATAATTATTGGCTTAGGTAAGAAAACTAAAGCACCAATAGATCTAGTGAAGTCCTTAAATTTAGCTCTCAACCTTCCTAATGCTGAGACTCCTTAATACAGTTCCTCATGCTGTAGTGACCCCCTACCATAAAATTATTTTTGTTCCTACTTCATAACTGTAATTTTGCTACTGGATGAAACATAATGTAAATATCTGTGTTTTCTGATGGGCTTAGGCAATTCCTGTGAAAAGGTCATTCGACCCCCAAAGGGGTTGAAAACCACTGCCTTAAATAGTGGCAAGAGACAATAAATGCATTATAGGGCATGCACAACACTGGTGCCTTTAAAGTAACTATATTCTCCAACTCATTTGTACAATTATAAAAAATACTTTTCAGAATACAGTAAGAAATCAGCCTCTCTAATTCTCTTGTTCTTTATAGGTTAACTTAGTACTCAGATGTATAGAATGTAAAGACTATGATGAAGTTTGTGTTGAAGGCAATTGTTAGTCTGAAAACGAAAATACAGCATTTTGATTTGCAAATTCAATATAAAGTAGCTTACAACAGAGGAAGGGCTTTGATTAGGACATGGGAGCATTATTGATGAGTGTATAATAGCAATGAACTTATCTACATTGCTGGCAGACAGCAACATAGTCTCATAAACCACTGATGGACTAAACAAGCTATTAATGATAGTTGCTTTTCAACACTGAGAATGGCCAGACTGTGTTGTTTGACCACAAAGACAAGTAGGTCATCACTTTCAACTGTTATACAATGTTAGAAACACAAATGAGGCCTCTGTGGAGAGATGAAACCCACAGGTATGGCTCCAGAGTTCTTTTCCCATCCAACTATTAATAGAAAGCAAATCTCATTTAAAGCTGTAAACCCTTATAACTCTTTTATCAAGAGATTTGTAACTGTTCACCCATGTTGAACAAGGTACTATTATAAATAGTGTGTAGCCACAGTCCTGAGAATTAAAAATATTTGAATACAAGGTAAAGGAGAAAAAAAAGCAAAGAAACCCAAGCATACATTATTCTACAATGCAGGATGGCTTTATTTTGCTCCTCTGTAACCTGTGGACTACCCATCTCTCTAGGTGAGTCTGTTACCACCTATTCATAAGTTGCAGGCTTTGAGTCCAGATTCTTCACCTGAACCAGAAAAGTTCACTTGCATTTCAAGACAAAACTTTGTAATACTATTTTTCTTCCCAGTGGTTCTCAGAGCAACAATGGATTCACTTCAAACTTCCTGACAGTGCCATGTCACTGTCTAGACCCTGAAAATCAGAATCTGCACTTAAATGAGATTTCCAAGTGACTAGGATACACCTCCATTTATTTATGTGACTTTTCAGAAAACAGAACAAGAGGCCTTTTAGAAGCAGCATGCTGCTGAGGGTAAGTGACCGCATTCCCAACCACAGGGCAGCAGCACAGCAGTCCTTCTTTCCAGCAAGAAACAACAAAGAATATTAGTTTCCCTTTAAAACAGTGATGGCTCTTCAGACAGTTTCATCTACTAATCATCTTCTGACTCTAATCCCTTTACTAAAAAGAGCGGGTGTCATTCCATATACAGTTTGCCCACTTAACAGGAACAGCTGTATTATAATCAAATGGCAAGCTTTATCGTTAGATAAAATTAGTATAAAACATCACTAGAATTACAAAATTAATTCCTGGGGCTTTGTGGCGGGGGGCATGGAGTACAACACTAAAAAGTCAAAATGCTGAAAACTTGTTTCCTAGAAAGACGAGGCTTGGAGTGAGAAGGACCAGAGGCAGCAGCAGAGGGAGCAAGGCTTCTGGGAAAAACTCCGGAAGCAGAGTGCAGGACCGTGAGAAGCGATAAGAAACTCTAACAGCTCAAGCAACACCCGCCCACCTCCTATTCTCTCACCACCTATTAAAACCTGCACATCAAGGGATGGGATAACAATTGAGATGTAATCTGAATAAATTAATAAAATAAAAATTTAAAAAGCCCTGCACATCACTGTACTGTGGAAGAGGCCATCTTTCATTTAGAAAGTATGTCTACAAAATGTCTAGGATTAAAAATGAATACATAAAATCATTTCTAATAAAATTTTATATAAGAAGTGGACAGAAAATATAAATCAAAACATTTTTAAAGCTAAATATTCTGTATGAGAAAATAATCCCAAAGAATAATACTTCAACAAATAACTAAAGAAAATTTCACATGAAAATTTAAAATATAAAAACCAAAATAAAAGACTAATTCAGAAATGAAGAACAAGTTATAATATGTACAAAGAATAATGCATTTGAATGAAAGTTTAATAAAAGATTGAGTTAAATGAGAAATGACCATAACTAAAGGTGAGGACAAGCAAAAGCACACACACTCTGTCTGTCTGTCTGTCTGTCTCTCTCTCTCTCTCTCACACACACACACACACACACACACACACACACACACAGAGAGTCACACAGACAGACGGACAGAAAGGGAGGAGAAAGAGAGAGACACACACACACAGAGAGACAGAGACACAGAAACACAGACAGAGACAGACAGAGAGAGAGACAGAGAGACAGAGAGAGAGAGAGAGAGACTGAGACTGAGACTGAGACAGAAACAGACAACAAAACAGTGGGAAAGAGCTAGTATTTAATAGCAGAATCCAAAAGGTTAATTTCATGAAGTAGTAAAACTTAAATCCACACATGACAAAGTTCAGTTTGTACTTACAAAGACCCCATGAACTTTTAGTCTCACCTTAGCAAAATAGAGGACTTTTTTTTTTCAAGACAGGGTTTCTCTGTGTAGCCTTGGCTGTCCGGGACTCACTTTGTAGACCAGGCTGGCCTTGAACTCACAGCGATCCGCCTGCCTCTGCCTCCCGAGTGCTGGGATTAAAGGCGTGCGCCACCACGCCCGGCTTAAAATAGAGGACATTAAAGAACAAAGAAAAATGGGACTATCTCAAGGCAACAATAAATAAAATCATTGAATAAAAGTAAAGAAGGGTGGTAGAAGAGACATCAAGAAAATAGTATAAAACAAGATATTATTAATAGAATCATAATCTTTCTTTTTTTCATTTAATTTTTTTATTTTACTGAAAGTAGGTTTCTTCCATACACTCTATTTTTGTGGGTCTCTTTTCAGTTTCATAAAGTAACACATAAAGTTTCTATTTTTCATATACAGAATCATATTCTTAAGAGTTGGAGTAATACCATGCAAGACAGGATTTGCAGAAAGCTAAATTGTCATTCAAATGGTAAGACTCTAAGAACTAGCTTGCAGTACTCAGGGGGAGCCTTCCATGAGACCTGGACCTGAATATGAGTTTCTTCAAAATGAGAGGAAACCACGGTGCTAGCAGCAAACTGAAGCTAAAGACACTATATCTAATTTTAGACCCTATGCTAGCAACATGAGAGCACAAAGGAGCAGTACATAAAATATGTTCTAGCAAAGTAGTTAGGACACACTGGAGGAAGAACAGCGAGACAAGAAAGGGGAGTCCTGGTCCAACAAGAGAAAACAGAGAGTGTAGTGGTGCATGTCAACAGGCTGAGAGGGTGAGCACACCACTACTCCACAACACCACTGTCCCAAACGTCCATGTATCTTACAGGAGCTTTTCCTCTCAATTTTCTCTAAAATATCTGAGATACTATTAGAGGACCGCCTGTTGGAGAGACCATTTTGTTACGTAAGTAGAATAACAAGCTTGTCTTTCTTGTGAGCAAAAAAGGGCAGCTGCCTAGACTCCTACACTTGGGGTTCCTGAGCTATCACAACTCAGTGAGGACAGGGCATCCCCCATGAAACTGGAGGTTCAAAGGAACCTATTATGGACAGACTATCTGTGTGCAGTCAGTAATAAAGTCTGTTCACAGGAAGAAATAGTCCAATTAGACGTTTGATGGTCTTTATAATTCCTATTTGTGGATATTTGAACACCTGATTGTCATCCTGAAGAAAATGTTATTAATTACTCAAGTGTTCACTCACTAAACAAACACAGTTCTTGTTAGCAGGCACATTCTATTCCTGAACCCTTTTGCCTACACTTTAAATATTCTGAAAACAATTCAGTTCCAGGAATTACATCAGTATCTAAATGAATGTGGACTGAAATGGGAATATACATGTAGCTGAGTATTCTTATAACTATCCTTTTAACAGTTTTCATTCATACATATCTCATTAGTTTTTTTAAATCTTGAAACAAACTGATTTTTATACCAAGTAGCTATATTAACTGATAGTATAAGGTTATGAAAAATTTACTCTTACTTTTCTAAAAGGACAAAGCTATGCCATCTGATACCGGTTGTTTCTCTGGTTTTGGAAGTAATAGGGGTCCTCCTGCCTGCTACCCAAATACTACTACCCAGCTACATCCCTCACACCCTAGACTATGTTATGGGTAAATATTAAAGTACATAATGCTTTGGGTCATACCACTTAGAGTGTTTAGAAATGCTCTTGTCTTCTGTGGTCTTGTCCACCTTACAAACCACGTGACAGGCTCTTTATATTACTGTTGCGCCATGTTCTCGTCAAATGTACAAAAGGCTGTTTTCACTCACATGCCAGAGATAATACTACTGTCATTCTGGAGGGCTTATCACTAAAAACCAAAGAGGGATTGACCTTTTGGGAAGTTCCTGAGTCCTCCCTTTAAATTTCTTTTTCTTGGTGCTTCATTAGCAGCTCTGAGCAGTTTTATAAAGTGAATTAAATTATAATTGGATTCAATCTTATTTAATTTATAAAATTAAAAAACATTTATTATTATTTAGTGTGCATGTTGATGTGTCACTGTAATGCAGAGGTCCCTGTGGAATTGGTTCTCTCCTTCATGCACCTTTACAGGGTTCCTGGGATTGAACTCGACATCAGGCTTGAACAAGGTGAGTGCCTCCAAATGGAGTGACATTGCTCCATCTGCCCTCAGTAATATTATAGAACCATCCAGGAGGAGAGCTGATTCCATGAGACTGATTGGTCTTGTGCAGTCAAAAGTCTGTTCACGGGAAGTAGTACATTCCAGTGTCTAACCTGGATTTCTAATCCTAAATGAAATGTGTGTAGTATTCCTTGAAGAAGGGTGTCTTTTCAATAGTTACCTTTTGATTTACTCAAACAACTTTGCAGCAATGTACCAATTCTCTTGCTTCCCAGCTAAAGAGTACTGCAAGATATTTCTCCTCTACCTGAAGTTACTGCCAGTTGTTTCAAGCTTACTGAGAGATCCATCTACAACTAAAAAGCTATTTGAAATTGACTCCTGCTGGTAGAAGGAAAACCCTATGCTCAGGAATAGTTGGCCAACAGAAAACTCCAGTTTTTAAAATGTGCTTTTCATTTTGTTTTGTTATTTTCTTTGTTTGTTATTTACTATCTTTCAAAAATTGTTTTGACTATTTTTCAAGAGACAGACAGAGGTAGGGGGAGGGAATAGTGGGGAAAATCTGGAAATTTTGGAAGAATGGAACAAATATGATCAAATACACCATATTTTTTAAAAAGCCAATAAAAAGAATACTGGAGGGGGCTGGCAGATGTGAATGTAGGGTCTTGTACATGCTAGGCCAGGGATTTTCTACTAAACTACATCTCCAGCCCTGAAGTGTTCCTTAACAACGGGGAACAACAGGGGAGAGTTTGGGGTCTCTGAGAAGATATATAATCAAATATTTGAATAAATATAAATTGACATTTACCAATCCAACAAATTTCTAGCTTAACACTTTTCCAATTTTTGATTTAAGAATGTTTCTTAATAAAGTTATCATATGTGGTTATTTTATTTTTGAATATATTTATAATTTTATATTTAACAACTAAGAGTTTGAAAATAAAAATTAGCATTCTTTGTCACTACATACTGGTACTTGAAGATTCCTTTAAAATAAAACAAAGGAGCCCAACTATAGTTCAATTGAATAACATTAACTGCACTTAGTGGGAGAAAACTGAGCACAAATACTGAGTTCTCGTGCAGTTTTGTGACTCAGGTATGCCGTACCTCTGAAACTATTGTATGTGCGTGCATACAGTTAAGCACATGAGTAGAAATACAAGGATGATGTGGGAAATGACAATGAAAATTCTGTGGTATGGAATGGTACTAATATGGCTCATGTTTTTAAAAAGCTATGTGTGTGTACTTGTGCACGTGCTCATGCGTGTGTGTACAAGCACATATTTCCACGCATGGTGGTACATTCTTGTCAACCCAATATTCCAGAAAAGGATAAAGAATGAAAACAAAAAACAAAACCAAAACAAAACAAAAACAAAACCCCTTGACAAATACATATTTATAGGTTCCATATAAATTTTTACATCTATCAAGCTCTTATCTTACATAATATGAACTGAAAATTCCTAGCAGTAAGGAAGTCATAAAAATGAGTCAGCAAGATGGCTCAGTAAGTAAAAGCACTTGTTGCACAGCCTGACCACCTGGGTTCAGTTCCCAAAAGCACATAAGGTGGAAGGGAGAAACAATTCCAGAAAAGTTGTTTTCTGACCTGCACACGTTTGCCACAGCACACACAATAAAACGAGATCCTGCCCATAAGAAAAGAAAACATCATTTAAATGTTAAAAATCAAACTCGTTATTTTCTAAGGAACATGGAAAATTAAGTACAAGGAGGTTTATTAATTTATGTATTACATTCATTTATGCTTAACAAAAACAAAATTGGGAGTCTGACCTCTCCTTCCATTAAATGGGTTCCTGGGGTAGCATGAGTCAAAAGACTTGTGGTACTGTGTTTGCCTACTGAGCCATCCACATGCCTAAAATTTTCAATTAAGTAATAAATTAAAGGGGAATTTAAAAAGTTTACCTTGACATTATAATATCATATATCCCTTTGATATGGACTACTAATTGATACAGAAACAGGTGTTTCAATGAACATTTTATTCAGATTTTTTTATGTCCTAAATTACTTATACCATTATTAGGTGATAAATAGAATATTGGAAACAGTCTTCAGTGATGACAATTACAAGGTCAGTTACTTATTTCTGACACTGCTAAGGCTTTTCTAATTAAGTTAAATAGCTTTTAAAAAATTAATCTCTTTAGGAATATTTTGAAATATCTAGGGTTTCTCGGGTCCCTTTAGTAGGTAAAAGAAAGACTTTCAAACTCTGAAATTTCTGTTAGTGAAAATGAAGCTGCCAGGTGAGGATAGAGTAACCAGAATGCATTACACACACACATACACACACACACACACACACACACACACACACACACACACACACACACACACACGTCAAAGAGCAAAATTAATTTTAAAACATGAAGCCGCCTCTTGCCACTGTTGTCCTTTTGTGGAAGCAGATCAAAAGTACATTAATAGTCAACAAAGCTAGAGCATGATATATGAATGAAGCTTCTCAGTTTTAAAAGTACTTAGACTGTATTTACAAAAGATCACTACCATTAATTATTCAACATTTGGATTTGACCAGAAACCAGAGCATGAGTTTATAAGGCTCTGTTTAAATGAACTACTTAATGCTATTGTGAACACTTTGTCCAGTCAACTCAGGGAATTGTTATAAAGGAGATTTTCCAATTTTTAAAATCAATAGACAGATTTTAATGCTAAATCACTTTAAGTTTCATTTGTTCTTTAAAAATGCTTGCTCAAAACAAAATTGTGCATCTCAATTATTTTATACACTAAAACTCAATATAGTTTAAAGCAATGCATTATTCATAAAGAAAGACATTAGGAAAAACAAAGCTGTGCACTTCTTTCAAAGCTGTTAAATGGCTGAAACACACCACTTTATACATGCAATATTTGATGGAGCTTTTCTTAAAACACGTGCTTGTTTTCGTCAGATCAAGATATCCCAAAAATTCTACACCAAATTTTGCTTCTAATTAAAGCAATCATCAATCCAAGGATTGTCATTCATTTTATTTCATCTCTACATCAAAAAAAGTAATTTAAAAAAATTTAATTCCCTTGAAATGGTAAGATAAATGAAAAGGTAAGTGCCTTCACATAATAACGGTAGGCTGGGCCTTTGGGAAATGGCTGACTTCCTCAATACAAGGCATTCAAAACTCATCCAAAAGTGTTCATTTAGAATGCAGATATCAAAGACGATGCAAATGTTCAAGAGGAACTTAGCGCTTACCAGATGTTCTAGTCCAGCTTTGATGTTTCCAGATTCCCTAGAAAAAAGAATAATAAAAGTTCTAAATAGCTGCTAAACCCTTGTCTGCTCTAATTTATGTTTACCTGGGTATGCCTTATAAATCCTTACAATTTTAATTTTTCTTTACTAATGTTCATAATAACTGTTTTTAAGGAAAAAGTTTCCACAGAGGACATTTTTTTCCAAGCAGTATTGCCTTTAAAAGCTTTCTGCTGACAAAACACCCGTGCTCCTTCGTCAGTGCAGAACAAGAACAACGTCCAGGCATGCTTGGTTCCGCTCACACGGCGAGCTTTCTTTACAATGTCGCCTTATGATCTGAAAACGTTCAGGTGCAAAGTCTCCCTCCCACATGGACTCCAAAACTGCATACTTTTGAGTACACAGGGATATGACAAAACATTGACAAGTGATTTTTAAAATACTATTTAGTTTTACTATAAATCAAGATCTGTAATTATTATATGGACAAAATATCAACAAAAAATCAAACATAATATACTTAATATCTTGGTTTTGACTATAAAAGAAACTGCTGATGGAACTAAAATAGGTATACAAGTTGTAAAGACAATTTAGAAATTTGATGAAGTCTGGCAAATATGTAGATTTTAAACAAATACTTTTATTTTTCAATTTTGATAATTACATCATTTCCTCCTTCCCTTTACTCTGTCCAGTCTTGCCACACAGCTCTTCTTGCTTACTTTCAAATTCATGATCTTGTTTCTTTAATTGTTTTACATTCTTATATGTATATGTGTATTCATTTATACTCCTAACTATATCCTGCTCAGTCTGTCTGTGTTCAGAGCTGACCATTTGGGGTGCTTTCCCTGTGAAAGACTATTTCTCCCACTTTCAGCACTGCACAGTACTAGTGCCGCATAGTTCTTTGGGTAGGGTCTTTCTCCATCCACTCTGGCAAGTCTGGCAATGTGCTTGTTCAGTTCACGTCTAGGTAATCCTGTTGGTGAGGTTTCATGGGCACAGCTTCCGACATGACCACAAGACATAGTTTCACTGCAAACTCCCGATTCTCTGGCTCTTAAACTATTCCCACCCTTTCTTCTGCAATGCTCAATGGGCCTTAATGTGGACATAGTTTTGTCCATTTGGACTGGGTTCTACAACTCTACATGCTGACTGGCTGCAGTTTTCTGTAATGGTGTCTCTCTGCTGCCCAAAGAACAGTGAGAACAACTGTGGATATAAGGATGAATATTTAGAGTGTCGTTAGGGACTGTACTGGTTTAGTAAGGTTGTGGTTTATAGGTTCTCCTCCCAGATTCATGACCTCACTCTGCCTGGGTAGTTGGCTAGGTTTCCAATACCAAGCATAATTTCCCTCTTGCTGAGTGGGGCCTAAGTCTAATTAGAGACCTGTTGGTTACTACCAGGTATATGTGTTAGCCACAGCTGCACCCATGTGTTTATTGTGACATGCTGGTCATTATTGTGGCTCATAGGCATCATAGCTGAGTAGTACTATGGGGGTTGTTTCCCTCCTTTGGAAGCTTGCTTGGTGCCTTCTGGTACCAACAAAGTTAGTGCACAGGGCATTCAGCTCCGTTCCACATTAGGGGCCTCTGGCCCTAAGGTGTAAGTGCATGGGAGAAGTTTATATGTAAAAAATTTTTATGGATAAGTATTAAAAGCAAGGAATTCTGGAAATCTGTGGACAAATGGATGGAACTAGAAATGATCATAATGAGTGAGTTAACCCAGAAACAGAAAGACTCAAATGATATATACTCACTTATAACTAGACACTAGCCCAAGGGACATGTCCAATGAAAGTCTTCACCTACCAGGAAAGTGGGATAGATATGAGGACATTCTACTGGGACTCTAGATGAGAGAACCATGGGAGAATGGGGAAATAGAAGGATCCAGAGGGTCCTAGAAACCTACAAGTAGAACATTATGACGGGCAAATCTGGGCCTAGGGGTTCTGCTCAAACTATGGCACCAACCAAGGACAATATGTGCTGTAAACATCAAACCCCTGCCCAGATCTAGCCAATAGACAGGACATTTTCCACAGATGAGTGAAGAGTGGGGACTGACTTTCACATGAACTCTGGTGCCCCATATTTGACCACGTCCCCTGGATGGGGAGGCCTGGTGACACTCAGAGGAAGGATAGCAGGCTACCAAGAAGAGACTTTTCCCCTATGATCATATACAGGGGGAGGAGATCCCCCTCAGTCACAGTCATAGGAGAGGGGAATAGGGTGAAAGTGGGAAGGAGGGAGGAATAGGAGGATAACAATTGAGATGTAATATGAATGAATTTTTTAAAAAGTGTATGACCCTATATGATTATATGTATACCACATGCATGCAGTCAGTACTCAGGGAGACAAGAAGACACTGTCAGAATCCCTGGAAATTGGAGTTAAAGGCATCTGTAAGCCACTTGGGTCTCTATAACACCTAGTAAATACTCTTAATTGCCGAGCTGTCTTTTCAGTCTCTAGGTGGAATTTTTGGAAGATTATGATCTGTATCAGTTTATTAGTGACAAACTGACTTTGACTTTCCTAGTCTCATCAAGCAATATTTTAGTTTCAGGATGATTACAGGTCTTAACAATTTTTTAAAAGATTTATTTTGGGTTGGAGAGATGGCTGAGAAGTTAAGACTCTGTGCTGCTCTTGCAAAGGATCTGAGAGTGGTTCCCAGCACCTATACCAAATGGCTCAACATTACCTGTAACTCCAACTCCAGGGGATCTAATGTCCTCTTCTGGCCTCCATGGGCACCTGAACTAGAATGCGCATCACACTCACACACACACACACACACACACAAAGCTAAAAAAAGCTAAGTGTTGTAGATGTGTGTGTCTGTGTGAGGGTACACGCGAATATGAGTTCACGTATCTGCATAGTATAGAAGTCTCCTAGAACTGGAGTTATAAGCAGTTGAAATTCTGAGTGATACAAATAATCATTGACTGTCCTTGTGAAAACAAAGATTTCTTTGCATTTCAGTTCAATTAAATACATTAAACTTATAATAATAAAATTTGAAATAATGATTCAGATTCTCCTCTCACACTTTGCAGTAAGTTATTCTTGCCACTTATTAGGATTGTGTTGACATTAGGAACTAAAGAACGGGTTTCATTAACCCTTACATTTCTATACTGAATGTACAGTTTCACTAAGAGTGCTAGAAGCATCAGAAGAGAATGGGTAAAGATAAGTGCCAGGCAACATATGTCCTAATTTACTCTTAGTATGTTGGATTAGGCATTAAGAGTAGAGGTTAGAAGCCTTAAGTCAGCTTTTAAGCAGCATAGCCTAAAGGATTAAAGTCAAGAAGATTTGGAAAGATAGTAAGACAGAGATAGATACTTTTTCTGTAACTTGCTATATATACCAGGCTGGCCTCGAACTCAGAGATCCATCTGCCACTGCCACGGCCACCTGAGTGCTGGGATTAAAGGCCTGTCTTACCATACCCAGCTACAATATACCTTTTTAAGTATGGATTTTGGATGGCACATCAGATAGAAAAGTAGGTATTACTATTGGCATATCCCTTTGTTCACTACCAAACAGAAGGAAATATAATCTACTAGAGCCTTGGCCATCCGCTAGCCTTAATGATTATCACCTAAGGACATGTTTTTTCTGTTTTACAGGTAGTCCCTTATTTGAGATCATCCTCTCATGAACAGCTTCTTGATGCTACAACATAATAGTGAGTTATGGGTGACTATTCAGGTAGAAAACTATCTCTGTCATCCTCTAATTTGCAGAGTTACTAACCTGCACTCTGGCATACTCAGGTAATCAAGTTTATTCCTTTTCAAATCTCTAATGGGGTTGAAGACCAGGTATCTTAGTTTCACAATGAAGCTTAGTTGTTTAGGGGTTAAGATGCTTTTAGGTCTAGATAGATGATTTAAGATGATAATGACAAGATGTGATGGAAATTCATCTACATTCAGAATTTTAGAGGCACCAAGAGAGGAAAGATGTTTTCCTCAGGCTGTCAAATACAAATAGCCAAAACACTAAGAATGTAACATTTATATAATTCCTGACTGTGTCATGGTTCTTCTTGCTATAGGTAGTTTATTGTATATACATGTAATGATATAAATATATATGTAAAAAATAAAAATATTAATTTAAAAAATAGAAAAAAATTACTGCATCAGCTTCTCAATGAATCTCAATGGCTCCTGCCTCGTTCAATGTCAATGTAGCTTCCACGACAAAGTGAAATGTTTCTAACATGTATTTTCTTAACACATGTATCTTGCTAAAGCTACATAACGTGGAAAGTGACAGTAATAGCCAAGGTGGACAGGCTACTAATCTAGTTTTCACTCATAATGAACTACTTGACCCCACACATACACCGCAAATGTTCCTTTCTCTTAGTCTCACCCAATTCTTATTTTGCTAACAAACAACAAATGAAAATCAAATTTTCATGACTCCTAAACTATGTTTCAATGGAAGAAAACTCTCTTACCAACAATATAGAGTTATTCCAAAATGTCCCTATAACAACATGAACATGTCCCATGACAGAATTTATTATAAGTCACTACAAGTGTTCATTTAGTTTCCCAATTAAAACACTATAAAGACAACTCCTTGACAAAATACATTAAATTTTAAAAAAGTAATTTATATTCCAGCACCTACTTCACAGTATCTGAGTCGGAGCACATGGGCAGGTCCAAGCATCTGGAAGCTACAGTTTAGGTCTCTGAGCAGCCATGCTCTGGCCACCCAATCTTAGTTAATTTTCTATTGTGGTGGTAAACACCATGATCAAAAGTGACTTGGGGAGAAAAGGGCTTATTCCCTCTTACAGCTAGCAGAGGCTATGGAGGGCTGCTGCTAATTGGCTTGTTCCCCAACCCTTCTCCACCTGCTCTCTTACACACTCCAGGACCACTCATCCAGGGACACCACCACCCACAATGGACTGGGCCCTCCCACATCAATCCATAATTAAGAAAAGGTACCACAGGACTGACTGTAAGTCAATCTGGTGGAGGCATTTTCTCAGTTAGGGTTCCCTCTTCTCAAATGACTCTAAATTGTGCCAAGCTGACATAAAATCACCGGTACACATCCTATAACAAGCCACACCAAGTGCAGGGGTTGCCACTTGTGATGAGTTTATCTGCGATAGTATGTGTGAAAGCGTCTGGGTGTATGTGTGAACACATGTGGAGTGAGTGGTTATTTTGTTTTTGTTTTCTTAACTCACAGCCAAGGGCCTGCCTCTGTTTCCGGAGTGCTGAGATCAAAGGCATGCAAGGTGTTTTTAAAGAAGACGGGAATGACTGAAGCTGGACTTCAGCAACAGTCTTACGACTTCAGCTTTCAAATAACCTAGACTAAACCTGCCCGGGAAGAAGACACTTCTCCAAAAGCATTAAGGAAAAGCAAGTTCTAAAGTGGGTTACTAACATGATCAAAACTACAGAAAGGTTTCAAAACAGTATTAAAAAATGACAAGACAAATCAGAAATGGAAGCCTTACTGACTATATATATATATATATATATATATATATATATATATATATAATCCTCAGTTTTCTTTTAAATTTTATACTAAAATTCTCCCCTAAAAAACACAGACAATGCAACATGAGTATATATAAATACAGTATCTTGGTTCTAGAAAAAGAATATCTAAATTTGAATTTAAAATCTATTATAAAATATCCACACTCCATACAGTGATTCATCTCCACTGAAGCTGCACATATGTAATTAAGGAAAATTCACAGCAAAATATAAAGATAATTAAGATACAGAAGTTTTTAAAAAAAGAAAATGGACTAAAATGTTTATGAAGGTCTTTTATAAACTATAAGGTGCTATAGAAATATGTTGTGGCAAGTGACATTTAGTACAAAAGACTTAAAAAGTCATTGCAAAAGTCTTAATGACGAGAGAGAGGGGGTGGGAGGACAGACAGAGAGAGACACTCCAAAACACCGATAAAGCGGCCTTGCTACAAATGGTATAAAAACCTGTCCTCTTAGTGGTCTGTCTCTTGGGTTGTCCCTGTCATGACTTCATCAATATTTGTGCAACTCCTTTTGCCCTGTGCTGAAAGCAGACTTAATTCAATTATAGGTCTCAAAACTGATAAAATGGTCCTGAAGTGGAAAATGGGAAGAGATTATTGGCAAATGAATAAAGATTTGTATCGAACTAACACACAGGAGTACAGCAGGTCTTTTTTTTTTTTTTTTTTTTTTTAATCATTCTCTGTCTTAAATCTTCTGGGAACCATGAGTTTCCCTTCCCCTCATGCAGCACATCGATTTCTGAATTAGACTGCAATATTAAATAATTAATATACTTGCCATGATTGATGTTCTGCATTAGTTGAATATTAGGTTATCAATCAAAATCCACTTGGTTTAATGTAATAATATTGAAAAAGTGTCACGAGTTGTTCATCCAATTTGTAGTTGAGGCAGCACAGATAGTAATGTTGGTAGAACAGGGCCCTAAAGCAGGAAGTACAGTCGCTACATTATGAGGCAGACATGGTGAACTAAGCCTGGCAGCTGAGGGTGTCCAGAATAAACCACATGTACCCACTGTCTTAATCATAGAGAAAGGGGCATGACAGGGAGGAAAAAAATAATAAAAGCAAAGTGTTATTTTACTTTTGTTGCAAAGAAATTTCATTGTTTTGCTAAGAGAAATATGTTGGAAGTCCAGAAACTCTAGATAAAGCCTGTTTCCTCTTACACAATACCTAAACAAAAGCCTGAGAATTTCTGGGTTCTGTTGTTTTAATCTATCTTCTTATAAGGAATATTATTTATTCCTTATAATATTTATTCATTTTCTCTCTCTCTCTTCCCCACCATCCCCCCTCTCTCCGTCCCGCTTCCCTCCCTGGCCCGCTCAGTAAAAATTTTACATTACACTTTTGTCATGAACTAATTACACTATTAAATTTTAAAGGGTTAATCCAGATCTTTCTAAGGATAGAAAAACAACGATCAGAGCTAATTTTGTGCTTTCTCTTTCATAAAGCCAAATCTACATGAAGAGGTTGTTTTGTTTTGCTTTTTGGGCAGTTTGGTTTTCTTGTACATGATAGTTGTCAACGTGTATAAAAGCTTATAAACAACCAATTTAAAAAATCTAGATTTTCTATCTGAAACAATAATTGATATATATTATATGCCTAATCTTATTAATGAAAAGTTGAAAATTCAAAAATCTAAACAAAACCTGACAAATTTTGGCTCTATAATTTTAAAATGTACTATCTTCGTTAGGTTATATCTCAGCTCATTTTCACATCTTAAATTCTAATCTCTGACTGAAAAAATAATCATCATATAATAATGTATAAGTCATGGGCTAAATACCAGTGACACTATGACAAACAAATCTTAGGTATATCACTTTCAGAATGAGACATATCTTTACATATGTTTTAACTCTTTTCACCACCTTGAAATCTATCTCTACTTAATGTTAATGAAAATGAAGCCGTTCTTAGTTTAAATATGAAACAAATACAAACTTTAGTGCAGTTCACAAACATCCAAGAGAAGGGACCCCAATATTTCTTACTTAATACTCTAAACTACATGCCCCAGGAAAAACTAAGAGAATTAGAGAATTTATTCCTAGTAGATATGTTCTAAAAGAACTAATTTTTAAACGTTCTCAAACACATGAGACTTGGAACAGAAAGCACCCGGGGACGCAGTCGGGGGAGGGTTGCTTATTGAGCACCACCATGCTCTACAGAGTTAATAATCACAACACAAAATGATTAGGAATATGGAGACATGATATCTATATCTAGATACTTAGAACTGCACTGTCAAACCAAAGATAATATGTAAAGCCCTTAATGTCCACTCCAGGTAGGAAAATCTATGTTTTGTAACCTACCTGACCTATTTTCTACACAAAAGACAAACATTCCTCATAGAAATGAACCCTCTTTACCCCTGAGGTTACATATAATTCACTATGTTTCTCAACACTTTGTCAAAAGAAGTCATGGCCAGTCATCTGGATACAGGTGAGATGGCAACCCACTGACCATCACATCACTCTTCTCAGCCTATGTCCTTGACCTAGTTTAAGAAACATTCAAAAAAGAAGAGCTTGTCATGTGTATTAGATTGGGAAAGATTTCAACGAAAAGGGTAACCCTGGCTGGATCCTGAAGGACTGATTATGCTTGGGTAGACCAAGTAAACAGATGAGAGAACAAGCTTGAAGGCTTAGCATGAAAAGTGGTGAAGTAAGGAGAGTGATCTGCCCAAAGAAGATGCACTAAGGATTATATAAATTTAAATCTTTGATACAAAATAATTTTATTATGTAAGTTTTCAGGCCCATGATGTATAGGTCTATGTATTGTCCATTACAAAAATTTTTTACAAGCCTAGAAAGCATGTAGAGGTTAAAAGCTACGTTTCTTAGCCAGTAAGTTTATCCTGGGGTGGGACTGCAAACACAAAGTGCCATATGGGCTAGAAGTGACCTTGCAAACAATAAATGCTCAGTACAGAGAAATTCAAAATCACATCTGGTTCTAACTAAGAATAAAATAAAAGGCACCTGAATATCACCAGCCAGTGATAATAGCTTCAGTATGTTATAGCTTTTCAAGATGCTTTTATGCAACACATAAATACAATTATTTTCTTACACAAATGAGATCATCAGGCTTAATTATGTGGATTAAACAATTTATTACTTAATATTATACTGTAAACATCCCAAGTATCAAAGATATCTCTACATGTAAGATTTTAAATGTTTCTATCCTATTCTGTCCACTTATAAACAATATACTGGCTTATTTCTTCTTATTGGACATTTGAAATGATCCTGATTCTTATTAAAAATAAAACTGATCTGTAAAATAGTTCATAATTTCCATAAATAATATATTAACTTTTGTAGTTTTAATTTACTTTGAGGCCCCAGGTATAAGAAATTTCAGAAAAATAAATCAATATTCATATTACTTAACCTAAACAATTTATATTCACTTGTTATATTTATGTAACTGTCATTTAAATCCAATTTCTACTTTCAAAAAGTTTACTATCATTGAATTATTATATTTCCAACAATGTCATAAAAGTACTATCTGCCAAAATGTATGACTTGTGTCAGCAATCCTCAAATAGTTATATAACATAAACTATTGTATTCAGCTGCTAGAATTGAAAGGAAATGTAGTACTTGTAATTTCAAAAATCTTAGCAATTCAATAGTGATCAGTCAATTCTTTGATTTTTAATGTATTTTGATGCTGCTTTCTTCCACTTGCTGTTCTTCCATTTAAGCAATCTGGTAAACTCCCATAAACTGAAGCTTAAATTGAACTCTTCAGTTTAGAAGTCTTTTTTTTTTTTCCCCCATGTCTGTATGAGTATATGCTTCCATGTGTGTCTTCCTCGAGTGCTCTCTGCCTTCTTTATTAAGTCAGCCCACCTACATGGTTATTCTGTCTCACCAACCTGCCCAGAGGACTTCATCTCCACCTGCAGAGTGCTGGTGACAGCTCTGCCCACCTACAAGGTGAGGATCCAAACTCCAGTCCTCAGGCCTGCACAGCACACACGCACTTCAGCCATAGCCCTGGCCCTAATTGCTGGGTTTTGCTTGGTTCTGCTTAAGTCTTTGCAATGCTTAGCTGTAGTCATACTTCTGGCCTAAGTGAACTGATTTTCTTAGAGATTCAGCATCTAAAAAAATAGAACATATTTGTCAAGCACATAAGTACTTTGCATTAATTAACTAATTTAAACTTTAATGGCCTAAGATAAAAATAGTTAATAATTCTATTTATATATAAACAAATGAAGCTTAGAGAGATTAAATAGGTCATACAATATACATTTCAGATAGAAAAAGGGAGATTTGAATTCAGGCTGCCTGAATTTTGTTTTGTTTTGTTTTTCGAGACAGGGTCTCTCCTTGGCTGTCCTGGACTCGCTTTGTAGACCAGGCTGGGCTTGAACTCACACTGATCCACCTGCCTCTGCCTCCCGAGTCCTGGGATTAAAGACGTGAGCCACAACACCCAGTCAGGCTGCCTGAATTTTAATGAAAGTAAAGTTTATTACTATCAACCTTGAAAAACAATAAACTCAAAAGTGAAATAAAACTTTGGAGTACTCTTCTGCTTTGTCATTGGAACTAAGTTTGGGGAGAAGGCTTCAAAAAGAACAATAACCCTCCTTAATAGTATCACATGTTGCAGGTGCTGTGTCTGGTCATTTATAATTTATGATATTTTTACCAATATTGACAAAAGAGAAAAATCACAAGAGACTGCTAACATATGTAAAGAAAGAATATAGTGTACAGAAAATATCTGCAAAAATCAAAATGAAAGTCATTTTGCACATAACAAATAGGCAAAGATCTAAGAAATGATGACTCTGCTTAGCGCAAAGGTTCGAGGATGCAGATCTATCACACACTGTCTCTAGACCAAAAATAACATTTTCTAGAGGGTAACTGGACAAATACATCTAAATTCTTTTTTATTTGAATTTCTATTTTACTTACATAGATCAGGAAACATTTCTACTTATTTTTCATTTTTTTAAAGTCTTAGCAATGCACATTTAACCTTTGACCTGGCAAAGTTCTACCTGTCTGAGTTTAAGGAAATCATCTAATCATATAGTAATAAACCCGTTGTATTTAATTTTCCAAAATGAAAACAAACCAAATGCCCAGTGCTGAGGAAGTAAAATATTAATATCACTATAATAGAGACTTATACAACCATTAAGATGATGATGTAATTGTATATTTTCACAAAACTATTCTTGTGGCATATTAATTTTTAAAGAATATTTCAAAATGATAGAATTCTACATTTGTTTTAAAAAGTTATATTTATTCGTGTTGTTCAGTAGGATTATCTGTTATCTAAATAGGTATAAGCTAAAATGCAAACACTATGAGCTCCTTCTATATTTATTCTAATCTTTTGTTTTCTCTTTATATAAAATATTTGCAATGAAAATACATTACTGTTGATCCAAAATAAAAATATTACAAAATCCTCATAGCAACTTTCAGAGTAATACACTATCTTTATTATGTGAACAATAAATTTGAAGCTTAGAATAAGAAAATAGATTTATGAAATAGCAGAGACTATCTGGATGTCAAGCTAGAACTCCAAAGCTAAAAGAAATGCAATGTGGTGTATTAACTAAAATGAGGCTGAGCTTATATTGAACCCACATTTTTCCTGTTCTCCACATCACTGCTAAACTTTCTCATAAATTATTTATGTGCATGCCTATTACATTCAGTATTTAAAGACCCTATTCACATTTCTGTTCAGTTTTATAGCAGCGACATTGTCTAGTACAAATGTAATCTTCCTAAATTTGCTACGTGATTATATAGACACAGATAAATTACATTTAGTTAGAGGATGGAAAACTGAAGTAGAGATAATGTAGTCATGGCCACAATACATGAGACTGTCAGAAACAGGGAACTCTCCAGTGATTTGTTTGGAAAGGTGGAAGTACCTTCCCTCCCTGTGCCATTTGTATCAGATTTGGTTTCTACTACTTCACAGCGAAGTTCCTCCTACACTGGGCTCCTTAATCAATGCCATTAAGACTTGAAGATCATGTCACTGCCTTTGCTGTAATCTATCTTCAGCTAATAATTTTCTACTATTATATACAATGGATCTCTTTTCTAACCAGTTCATTTTCCTCCCAGTTATATGAATACCCAAAATAGTCTTCTTTTCCCCTTTCCATCATTAACTTATCATATTTATCATCCATGAATCAAATATACTTCTACTTTTACTGCACACACGATGGTTTCTTACATCTCTAAATGTTCATTTCCTTTTCGACATTTACTGGTTAGGTTTCATGACAGTGCATCCTCTTCATAAGGTGATACAGAAAGGGGGAAATCTAATGCTTTAGATGGAACCCAAAGAGACATTGAACTTGTTAATCAGCAAAGTGCCGGGCCTCCTGCAGAGACCCTCACAGAACATGAACTGAGACTCTGTGTCACTTTGTACTCTCACCATCCACCAAGAGACTCCAGTAGACTCTTGAAAAGTCTGTTTCTTCCAAGATCAATTGCATTGTTCTTAGGGAGAAACTTCCCAAAGTCTAACCATGAAAGTCACAATCTTAAGTGGTTTCTATGTGTTTATTCCTCAAGGTATATGTTTTGGGAATTGTTCTGTTTTATATGACATGAATCCTTTTATTATTTTTACTATTGATCATTAATTTTGCCAATTGATGCTACCTACTGTGATGTTTCCATAGATGCATATTACATCATGCACTCGCCCACATTAAACACTGGATAAGCACAGATCCTTTTATTGGCAATGTTAACCAAATTTTAACATTCACATCTATACATTAAAGATAAAAATTCTTAGAACTTGAGCTACAAAGGTTAATTAAATCAGTTATACATATGTATCACTACCATTCACTGAGTCAGAAATGAAAGATTGGAAGGCACTCACCCTCTTCTTTAAGCAAAGGATGATAACATGATTGATATTATATCCTTTAGCCTCTGTAACCAAAATGTGATGAGTTCCTTTTACAAACATTTTTACTAAAAAGTTATTTGCTACATATAGAAGGGTAAAACAAAGACAATGGTGTGGTCTTCAAGTGTGATATACAGACAAATGTATCCACAGACCAACAATTCTAAGAGTATTAAAATGCTTTAAGTTGTAAAGGAAGAAAACAATTTTTCTTCAATGTTCATAGGTTCTTCCTTGAAATGGATATATATATATGTGTGTGTGTGCATGTGTATTTTACATACATACAGGATATTATTTAAAGAGATGACTTTAAACTCCAGCCACCAGAGAGTGGAACAGGTGTGGCGACCTCCTCTTGGGACTCTGAGAGAAGTATGGGAGAATAGGGAAATGGAAGGATCCAGAGGGTCCTAGAAACCTACAAGAAGAACATCATGATGGGTGGATCTAGACCCAGGGGGCTCTGCTTAAGCTAATGAACCAACCAAAGACAATACACGCAGTAAATATTGAACCCCTACTCAGATCTAGCCAAGGGACAGGATGTTATCCACAGCCGTGTGGAGAGTGGGGACTGACTCTGACATGAGCTCTAGTGCCCCATACTTGACCACTTCCCCTTGGTGGGGAGGCCTGGTAGCACTCAGAGAAAGGCTAGAAAGGCTACCAAGATGAGACTTGATAGGCTGTCACCATATGGTGGGGAAGGAGGTACCCTTCTGTCATAGAATTAGGGGAGAGGAATAGGGTGAAAGCGGGAGGAAGGGAGGAAGGAATGGGAGGAGACAAGTAAGGGGATAAAAATTGAGATGTAATCTGAATAAAATAAAAAAGGAAAGAAAAAAAGAAGACAAAGGAAAAAGAAAAAGAAACTGCAGCCACATAACATTTTCTAAAAAGCTCAGTGAAGATGTAAAGAAATGGCAGAATGAGAGATGAGAGTATACAGACTCATTACCTTCTGGTGGGTTATTTTGCAATAGGCCCATCATATATACTAAATATATATCTTGAATTGAAAGTATATTTAATATGCCTCACTAGTAAAACATTCTAGGTTAGCAACACAGTGTGTTGTGGTGTATATGTCTTACTGTGGCTGGCTGGACATTCTGTTCCTGTCTGGCATCATGACATGGTGCAGCACAAGTTATCTCTATTATGTCAACTACCAGTACCCTACCCCAACAATTATAATTCCTGGCCTAGTCTTTCCTAATTCTCTTGTAATTATTTCCCTCAAATTTTACTTTTGCTTTGTCAACCACCTACCCCCAAATAGCATTTTCAAATACTTTCTGTGTCTTCCCACTAAAGCCCCTAGGATTTGGCAACCTAGTGAGATTACTTCCTCAGTGATTGTACTGACTGACAGATTCTGTGTCCCATGGAGCTTGTAGGCAGACATGCAATCGTCACACAAACCCGTGATTTGCAACTAATCCATGGATACTAGTGGTATAAGTCACTATTATGTGAATAATATTTAGGAAGTAAAATACTACAAACACCTATAAGATAAAATAATGGGAATACAAATCTAGTTCAGGTCAAAGATGTCTTGATTGTTTTACTGTCTTCTACTCTAACATGCTTTTTCAGTACACCATATATTTAGTGTGTTCTTTTTGTTGCTGTTTTGTTTTGGTATTTTTGTCTTTTGGGTGTTTTGTTTGCTTTGATTTTTGTTGTTAAGAGAGAAAGAACAAGAAGTTGGATGGGGGACATGAGAAGGACCTAGAAGGAGCTGAAGGAGAGAAAAGAATGATGAAAATATATTTTATGAAAATTTAAAATGCCAATAAGTAGAAAAACCTAGTAACTATTAAAAAGCACAATTAAAATAGACTAGACTCACAGTACCTTGAACTTCAAATCCATAACAAAGAAACAAGTTAAGACTTTTATAACTTAAAAACAAAATGTATAAGCAAGCGCACGCGCGCGCGCGCACACACACACACACACACACACACACACACACACACAAACACACCTTACTGGTTTTATCTTTAAGTTCTATATCCACGGCTTCAGCATCCAAAGGTTTCCAAATGGCAGATTTAACTAACCAGAGACAGAAAATATTGGAAAACAATAACTGCATCTGCATTAAAGATGGATGAACATCCTTTTGTAAGTATTCGCTAAACAATACAGTATACCAACTATTTGAACACCAACTACATTGTATTAGGTATTTCAAGTATTCTGGAATGATTTAAAGGATATGGGAAGTTATATATCTACTTCATTCAGCCATTATTTCAAGCTAATTTACATCGGGCACCATCAATTTGGGTGTCCTGGAACCAATCTCCAGCAGATACAGAGGCTCACCATTTTTCTTGCCTTCTTCCTTCCTCTCTTTGGTCTTTTTGGATTGAAAACCTGAATTACTTAGATTAGGGGTATGTTACTAATTTGGACATTTATTATTAAATGAAATAGTCATGCTTTAACTATATTAAACAAGCAATAACATTTTTGAATAATTCAAAGTGGTTCCAGGTTAGAGCTAACAAATTAAGAATACTCGAACATCACAATGTACAATTTAGATGATTGCAGACTACATTCAGGCACATTTTGCCAGGGTGGCGGGGCTGAAGCTCAGTGTCCTTAGACAGCTGCCCCGGCTTCCAGTGCGGCCGGACTGAAGCGCACTGTCCTTAGACAGCTGCCCGGGCTTGTTCTCCAGCACCAAAAAGGAATAAAGAGCCAAAGAATGGAGAAATCTAAACATTGGTTTCCTAGGATAAAAAGCACAAAATTTTTTCGTTTTCCAATCTGAGTTTTCCCAATATAGTTTCCTCTCATTAAGGCTATTCTTGTATCGTGCACACAGCAAAGCCCTTATTAGTACTTAGAACAGTTTGCAGTGTTGCCTCTAATGCTTAGAAAAAAACAAATAATGGTAAAGAGGGGAGAATGAGGGATGATGAAACAAATGTGGGCAAGATGATGAATCTGAACAGGTATACAGTTCCTTGTCTGGCTGTTTAAAATCTCTACATGTTGCAACCTATGTCAAAATAATTACCCCCTCAAGAAGAAAAAAAAAGACCCAATTCTACAAAAGTTAGCCCGAAGTTTCAAATTTTATAATAAAATTCCTTTATGTAACAAATGTCCTATTCTTTAAAATATTCTTTCTACCCAATTACTACAGAGATTAAATTTATTAAATTTAATTCTAGCAAAAATAGCCACCTTTAAAACTTTGAAAAATATGAAATTAAAAACTTCTACTATAAGAATAAACTCCAAGTGAAAAATGCAAATAAAACAACTATCATAATCTTTTGTTTTTTATTTGCAAGTATAAAACTGAAGAAAAACAAAAGCCTGGAACATAGCATCTGTCATATCAGAATATAAAAAGATGATCCTGGCACAAAATGAAAAAGCTCTAATTCATTTGCAAATCAAGCCTGCCGGTTCCATTTCAAGCTGGCGGTAACTGTCAAGAGTTAACAAGATAATCACTTTCAATCCTGCCTTCAATGGTACATTACACTGTTATTCCATTCAATAAGGCCGTTCTTTGGGGCACTAGATGAATGGTTTTCATTTCTAACTCACACAAAAAGTTGTGGGGGGAAAAATCCATGGGGCTTAAGAAAGAAATCCCTTTATGGGCATTTATCTGCCGGTACTTGCTTTTAGGCAAAAATGAGATATTCTGAAACATCAGTGTCCATTCACTTCCTCTATTCCTTTAGGCCCTTAATCTGTTTTTTAAAAAAATGGTATATGAGAAAAGTGCAAAACGAGTTTCTTTTAAATTGCACAAAACAAAAATTCTCTATTAAAATGATGACATGCAAATTCAACACTATTCTATCCAAAAGGCTGATATGAACCAACCTTCTTCCTATCTTATGATAACTCAAATGGCTTTTGTATATTGCAATCTTATACTTTTAGTCAAGTCTGGGTACTCAAACTTTCATATTTATCTTCTGCAGTATTTACAGTATTTATCTTTAAAAGGATAATTACTTACATATACAATACACACATAAACACACACACACACACACACACAAACACACACACACACACCACATGCATGCACCCCTTTCCAGATCATTCCTAGTTCAGGAGAAATGAGTTGTAGTTAAGTGCTTATTTAAAAATGTTTTTTGGATTTTTAAAACCAAAAATATTGTAAAGGTTTTGGTATTTCATGGTTTAATTTATTTTCACAAGCAAATGTTACAATGAATATAAGTTGTTTTTCAATATTATTAAAATATGTATAAAATAACCAAAACAGAAAGCTTAAAGACTTAAACATACCTATTACAAATACACAAATAGATTGCCTTCACATTACTCTCTAGGATACAGAAAATAAAGAACTTTTAAAAATCTCTTTCCTAACTGCTCCTGTGTTGATCTAAATCTATAAATTCACAGTGTCAAAGCATAAAATCATGGGCACCATCTGTCTAAGAATTACTACATATATTGAGGTCCACTTAATAATAGCACCAATCTTCCGTCATCCACTCCCTCAACTCAGAAAATAGCATTGCCATATATTTCCAGTATATTACAACCTCTGATAGTTCTTTTTATCAGTAGTTATGAAAAACTCTAACATTTAACCAGCAATATACTCCTTATTGAATATTTTTCAACATTTTCCATCTTTGAGATAGAAACAGATTTTAAAATTTCATAGTTCAAGCTTTTAGAAATCCTTATAAAATCATCAATTAGTTTATATTATAACCAAGGATTTAAGAAACGACAGTACTGAATATTTATGACTAAAAAGAGCATGAACTGAAATTTTAAAATTCAGATAACAATATATTAGACAGCTTTCTGTATTAAGTCAGGTTCTTACAGTTTTCCAAATTATCTTTCATTTATCATTAATCCTCCAAAAGGTAAAAACCATCCTTATTCTTAAAACAACAAAAAGGTACAGTAAAATGAATAAGTAAAATGATTTTTAAAAGTCTCATAGTATTAGATACACTTGATTATTTATATTTATATTTTAAATTAATATCTGGTCTAAAATGTGTCCTTGTGAACAAATTATAGTAAATCTGTATACTTTAAAAAGCTCTTATAAAATTTAAACTCTATTTGAAAACTAAAAAATGTAAAACATAAATGTCTAGTGTTTAATCTACTAAATTAAGAAAAGTTTATATGATATGGTGTTATAGACTCACAGTAGCAGTCAGTAAATCTCATTACACCAAATGTTGTACTTCCAGTAACAAGTTAAATACAGCATACAAGTAGTCAGTAGTATAGTATGCTCAATAAATTATGGCTGAAACACATGATTACAATGTGTAATTTAAAACCAATTGGGAACAACACTAGAAATTGCTAAAAAAAAAAAAGAAAGAAAGAAAAGAAAAGAAAAAGAAAAAAACCCACAACTTTGTGGACACAGAGCTACCTATAGACCACAATTCTTAGAGCTTACCATTGTGAGTTAGATGGCACCCTGGGGAGAGAGTGGTCACCTATCATTGGGGAACCTAGGCGTTAGTTTGGTCTTATGATTATAGTTAACGCAGGAGGTAGAAGTGTCTCATCGCTCAGCTTCCAGCTGTCCAGCTGCAGCCTCTTCCTCATTAGATCCCTGGGGTTAGCTTTAAACAAGCAAGACACAAAGGAAGCAGGGAGGAGGAAGCTTCACCTAATCGTCAACTACTCTAACAGCAATGAAGGGTATTCAAGGAACAGTGAAACTCTAGCAGGAAAGCCTAATGAAGAGTTACATGGATGACACCAAGCAACCTGATGTTCTGAATTACGTATGTATGTATGCTGAACCCCCACATCACATGTTTATGTACATAGTTTGGGAAAGATGGTGCAGACCTCATCCACGGCAAGCACAAATTCTACCATGCAGCTAGACCTCTACCCCGACAGTTACAGTTTATAGCTGTAGAAATATACATTTGCAAATTAAATCTTTGCTTTTGAAATGTAATAAACAAAGTTCTCTACAATCTTTCAACATAATATGTGAACACCTATTCAAGGAAGTATTTTTCTGATATAAATTTTATTTTACATCTCAATTAAATAAATGTAATAAAACATTACAATTATCAGTACTACTACTACATAATATAGCTACTTTTTACTACAGCAAAAAACATTTATTTGAATTACTGAATATTTAACAATAAACTAAATTTTCAAAAACTAGTTTCTTTTAACCTCTTCAGCTGAAAGAATTATTCATATATTACACTAAAAACTAAGACATGTAGTTGTTCTTGTCCTCACTTCTTCAGAGTATCAAAAGAAAAAAAGGAGGTATTTCACAAGGCAACTCCTTAAGATAATAAAATAATAAATCTTTTTATTCAACGTAAACAACAAATAGAAAGCTTACTAGTCAGGGAAAACAAACTTCATTACAAAATAAATAAGGAAAGAGGAGGATAAACTTAATTAACAAGCACAGAAGAGACCATTTTAAACGCTTCCAGAATTTAATATGATAAAACATCAGACTCTGGAACATAAATTGATTTACATTAATTTAACACATAAACTGAGGCTGGACAGATGGCTGTGTGGTTAAGAGCACTTTCTGCCCTTGCAGAGGAATGGGCTTGGTTCCCAGTACCCACATGGTGGCTCAAAATCCTCTGTGACCTCAGCGGTGGGGGATATCCAGCACCATCTTCTGGTCTCCCTGAGCATCACATACATGTGGTACATATACATATTTGCAGGCAAAACACTTATACACATAAAGTAAATCTTAAATAAAATTAATGAAACCATTTTATCATTTCATTTAGAAGCATGTCTGAATACCGAATCACACCTAAAACAAATCAGCCATTAATGTCTATAATTTAGAAAATATTCATAAAAAATTAAAGTACAATTAAAAAGATAAATAAATAATAAGTACAAAGTAATTAGGAGTTCATCAAATAATAAAGTAATTGGAAGTTCATCAACATAAATAGCTGGTAATTTGACTTATCAAACACTCAATCCTAATATATTTAAGAATTAAGAAATAAAAGCCAAAACAATTTAATTATTATTATATCTACTAGAATAGTAAAACTTTCCTTGAAATTATATCATTCTTTCAAGATGGTTATGGGGAAATGAATACCTTCACACAAAGTTGTTGAGTGTGTAGATTACCATATCCTGACATCTAACTCTGAGTTTAATCAACTGACTTATAAAAATAAAAAATAATACATATATGTAATGATTTTTGTAAAAATACTGCATACTATGGTGTTACTAGCACAATGAGAAAAAAGAATACTAAATATTATATTCAGCATATACCTTAAGAAAGATAATCCATAACCATATGTTCTACATTCATTGAAATATATTTTATAGCATGTTTTGTGACATGGGAAAAGGCTCCCAATATATTTAAGTAAGATATGAGTAAGATCAATTTTACAAAAATACAAAGACAATATTCTATTAAGACTAAAATGTAAACAAGCCTTCTATTGCCTTTGCTTTTAACTGTTCTACAATTTCCACACAGTTTTGTAATGGAACATACACTATTTTTATACTCATGTACAAATTTAAACAAAGTGTTCTAACTTGAGGAGATGAAATTTCAGCAGTGATGAAAACCTACCACAAAAAAATTAATATCCCAGCAATAGAGACACCAACCTTTTACTGTAAACTCCCTAAACAAACTCACCAGTTCTATAAGTGAGCAACTACTGGACCATTCAGCAAGTAACCATCTGTTAGAGATGGGAAACCAAAATGGTCTTTAAGGAAAATTTCATTCTAGTTTTTTCATAGCTAACTATTGTCTAAATGAAAGTCAACTCAAAAGGATACTTTCTTGTTTTATTAATTTTTACACTTCTCCTTCATCTTATAGCAGTATGTATTTATTATGTACAATCATAGGTTTATGATACTTTTATACATGTATATCATGCACTCTGATGAATTTTTAAATCCCTTTCTGTTGACTATACTCATTGGTCCCTTTCCTATTCTTCCCAGACAGTCTTCTTTCTGTTTTCTAATTTTCTTTAAAACATCAGGATTCCATACATGAGAGAAACTGTTATATTTATCTGCCTGAGCCTTGTTGCCTCCAGTATACGTTCAGGGATGCACATGGAAGGATAAGCTGGGATCAGGTGGGCTGGGTTCTTGAAGGAGAAACCACAACATGCCAGAAGTTCAGCGTGTTTATTATACAAAGTTGAATAGGGAGGTGGAGTCTGCATACAATTGAAGGAGGAGGCAGGTGAAGCTAAGCTCAGTACAGGCATTCTCTGTAGGTGAGCAGTCTTCAAGCCATAATTATGCAGGGGGAGAAAGCCATAGTGGACATTTTTTGAAAATACTGTCAACATTCTCACTGGAATCCCTGCTGCTGCTACTGCTACTACAACAACAATGCTAGCTATATTGGGTTTTATATTTCTACATTATGTTGAAAATTGTTTTCACAATTTTTGTAAAGAATTGTTGGACGTTTGATGGGGACTGAATTGAACGTGTATATTCCTTTCGTTAGAGTGGCCAGTTTCACAATATTAATCCTACTGATACATGAGAATAGATCTTTCCATCTTCTGGTGTCTTCTTGAATGCCTCAAAGTTTTTATTATACAAGTCTTAACTTTCATTGTCAGAGCTTACCCAAGATATTTTATTTTTGAGGCTATTGTAAAAGGTAGTGTTTCTCTGATATCTTTCTCACTGGGTTTGTCTTCAGTATTAAGGAAGGCTCTATATTTTGTGGATTAATTTTTATTCATGCTACCTTACTCAAAGTATTTATCAACTGTAAAAGATTCCTGTCAGACTTTTAAGGGTCATTTATGTGTGAAATCATATCATCTACCAATAAAAAGTTCACTTCTTTTTTTTTTTTTCCCTATTTGATCTCCTTCCTATTTGATTTCCTCTTGATCTCCTTCAGTTGTCTTCTTGTTCTAGCTAAGGCATTAAGTACTATATTGAATAGGTATAGAAAGAATGTAAAACTTGTCTTGTTCCTAATTTTGGAAAAAGTGCTTTGCATTTCTAACCTTTTTAGGCTGATACTGGCTGTACGCTCACTGTAGATCACAATTGACTATACTGAGGTATGTCCGTAATTACCACTCTCTCCAAGACTTTATCTTGAAGTAATGTTGAATTTTGTCAAAGACTTTCCTATGTCTAATGAGATAATCATGTGGTTTATGTCTTTCAATCTGCTTATATGGTGAAATATATTTATCTACTTACGTATGTTGAACCATCCCTATATTTATGAGATGAAGCTAACTTGATCTTGGTAGATTAATCTTTTTGATGTGTTCTTGGATTCAGCCTATAAGTATTTTATTGAGAATTTCTGCATGCACTTAAGGGATATTGGTCTAAAATTCTCTTTCTTTGTTGGGTCTTTGTGTGGTTTAGGAATCAGAGTAATGGTGGCCTCATAAAAAGAATCAAAATATGTCCCTTCAGTTTCTATTTTGCAGAATAATTTGAGCGGTGTTGGCATTAATTCTTCTTTAAGAGTAAAATAAAATTCTGTGCTTACTTCATAAGGTCCTGGGCTTTTTTTTTTTTTTTTTAAACTTTCACTGGAAGTTTGGGGTCTATTAAATTGCTTATCTTATCCTGCTTTAATTATGTTATGTCATATATATCAAGAAACTTGTCCATTTCTTTTAGGATCCAAGTATGATGATGAAAAAGAACAAAAACAAAAACAAAAAAAACAAAAAAAAAAAACCAAACAAACAAAAAAACCAAACAAAAACCAGCTGTTTCATTGACCTTTCTTTCTTTCTTTCTTTCTTTCTTTCTTTCTTTCTTTCTTTCTTTCTTTCTTTCTTTCTTTCTTTTCTATGTCATTGATTTCAACCCTGAGTTTGACTCTTTCTTTCTGTGTATTCTTTTTGGGGTATTACTTTAGAGTTTTCAGAGTTGTTGCTAAGTTAATATAAGATCTCTCCAAGTGTGTGATCTATTCTGCAAAAAGTTTCAGGATTCAGAAGAAATTATATTCTTATGTGTTTTGGTGAAATGTTCTGTAGATGTCTGCTTGGTCCATTTTATTTATAATATTACATGACTTCAGCATGTTTCTATTTAGCTTTTTTCTTATTATCACGTATGTGGGATATTCAAGTCACCCACTATAACTGTGAAGAATAAGTGATACTACCTGTCGTAATGTTTCTTCTATGAGTGTGGGGAGTGCTTTTGTGGTTTTACCTATATCAAGTTCCACCATAAAGAACTATAGCCCCATCCCTCCCATGTACACATAATATTTTTTAAATAAAAAAACAAGGTCTTCCAGAGACATAGAATATTTGTTCTTAGTGTCCAAATGTTCCCATAGACATTTATCTGAAAGATAAAAAGCATATCTCCACAAAGGTTTATAGAAGAGAAACCACAATAAAATTATTCTTAGAGTAGCCTCCAAGTTAAAAAAAAAAAAACAAAAAAACCAAACAACAAACACAGCCTAAATATTCTTCAAGACAAAATGGATTTTGGTTTATTCATATAATAGGATACCTGTAATCAGTAAAAACAAAAACAAAAACAAAAAACCACAAGCTATCAATACATGCAATAAAATGAATAAATTTTAAAAATAAGCTAAGCATAAGTATACAAATCAATTGCATAATGTTCTAAAAGTACTGTATTGTAAACAAAGTCAGACAGTGCTTGGGGAAAGTGACTGACTGCAAAGAATGACCAGGATATATTTACAATACATGTGACTAGGCTAAATATATGATTGTATTTGTTTTAAGTTATATAATTCTAGACATAAGATCTGTGTTTTTAACAACAAGTAAATTATATCTCAATAAAGACATAGCTTTTTCATTTATATAATTCCTGATTGTTTCTTGGTTCTTCTTGCAGTAAGTAGTTTATAGTATATATGTGTAATAATACAAATGTATATGTAAAAAAATAAAAAATATTTAATAAAAAGACATACCTTTTTAAAACCACATGTAACATACTAAATGTAATCTAAACATTAAATTATATTGTCAAAGTTAAATGAAATGGAGAATAGCCATTACTAGTAGCTTTGACATACTGCAACTACTATTTGTTAATTCTATTTGTGGTTTCCCCAATATTATGTTTGTATCCTTATGGTAAGGCATATAAGTTTCTAACAGGCTAGCAGGTTCTTTCTTAAAATTATCTTTATATTTTTGCATAAATTATTGGTTACTGAAAACATCTTCTGCATACTGTATACTAAAGCAAATACAGTATTTTAATATTAGTAGAAATACAGATTAAAATAGAAGATATATAAAAATCAATCTTCAAGTCTTAGTAGTAACTTTCATCAATCAATACATCATCATTCATAAATGATAAGATGCATATTTTATATGGTATTCTAACATATAACATAAAGACTAGATCTAGTATTAGGTAATACTTTTAATAGGCAGTTCTTTTATTTCATCATAATACATAAAATTACAACTGGTCACATCTTAGATTCAATGAAACACAGTACATTTACTCATGCTGTCCTCTGACATAAAACAATGGTATTTCTGTATTTTGTTCCTCAAATGTCAGTTTGGATGAAACTGAATTGGAATTGTTAGGATATGTCACTGATTCCAGACTCTGAAAAAAATTATTCAATCTTACACTGAGCCAGAGGGGGAAAATCATTATTAGACTAGTGACATAAAAAAAAAAAAAAAAAAAAAGGAACAGAAGAAGCAATCTGAAGAGGATTCTTCATCAGCATACTACAAATTAAACAACAGAAACAGCAACCATGACTGATTATTTGAAAGTACTAAGGAAACAGTAACTCTACATTTCAAAATGATTCTCATAGAAAAGAAAGCAAAAATCAAGCCAAATGTCAGCAATGACTACTATTGCGGAGTATCAATCTAATTCTCCATTCTAAAAACTGGTCCTGCAATAAAGTCTTCAAAGAAGAATGCAAGGGCTAAGTCATTCAAGTGCAGCTACTGAGCTGGAGTTATATTTGGCTAAAAAGGGCATTTGAATGAAAGTGCCTTAAGATTAGTCAAATAAGAAATCTTCACAGACTGTTTCTACTTCCTACCATGAATTATTTTCATTACTAAAAATATATTCAAGGGCCAGAATATCCAACTGAAGAAACACTGAAGAAAAAAAGGAAATAGGAGAGGAAAAGATCTAGAACCAGAAAAAGAAAGAAAAGAAGTAATGTCCTCCACCTACAAGCTGGACACTTAGACAAAAAGGAATGTAGAAATAAAACTATAGCGGGCCAATGGTGTTGTGTTTAATTTTTATTATATAAAGTCTCATTTGTATTGCATTATTAAACCATTACTATTAGTTCCCTTTGTATTTTGTCATATCTAACCAACAACGCAAGCATTCTCACTGCTAAAATGGTTATAATAATACTTTAATATGATACAAATTTTAGTTACAGACCAAAAATATCACAAGATTATTACTTATTCAAAATTAATACAATCAAAGCCATCATACATAGACATTGAATTTCAGTTTCTAAACATCAGCTTAACTTTTAAATATCCTGACTAAACTCTGACTTCATCCTTACAACTTCAAATTAGCAAACACGCCACAATATACTACATGGTGTAGCGTAGGTCTTCTGTGAATAGCTGGGCCCTAGCTGCTTCAGCTGCAATACAGGCAACTGAGGTTTGGCCGATACAAGCCAATTTGAATAATCAATATGACAACCTTATTTTTCTAATGCAAACAGGATTGCTACAGTAAGGTGTCTCACTGCCATATCACAGTCATGGCCTCTTTTAACCCCTAATTAGATTGAGGCGATTATCCCTGCTCTTCCTTACAAGTGTACAGCTTGGATAAGAGATGACAAAAGCTCTCTGCCACTTATTCAGACTTTGCAGACAGCAAGTTATCCAGGGAGACAGAGAATAAGATCAACGAACAATTGTTATTCATATCATCATTCAAGTGCTAAGATCGTCACAGTTTCCATACATGCAGAGTGAATATAGCCCAGAGCACGAGATAACTGCAGGCTGCGTAAGAACATCAAGGTTACACAGATGGAGATTCATGGCGATGTTACGGAATTACGTCTAAATCAAAGTCATATGCATAAAAACAAATGACCAGGGATTTGTCTCTTGTATATAACATATCAAGATTTTATTATGTTTCTCCTCATGAATTCTATAAAGCTAATTTTTCATATTGATTTTTCTAAATATATAGCAGTTACCATGAAAAGAATATGAAAATTCATTGTTTTCAGAAACATAAATGCCTTAGAATTCAATTCAAATACCTGAAATACAAAATAGTAAGCGTCTTTTCATTATGACACTGCAATGTTTCTATTTAGTTCTTAAAATCAAGAGGAATCCTATTAGGAAAGTTGATTTAAAATGTTTTTCTTAATTTACTCTTCGCAATCAGACTGTCAGCTCTTGGCTATAGCTTCTGACCCATTACCTTACATTAGCTGCAGTCAGTAGAACATATTCATGAGGAACTGCAAAGATTCTGAACCAACAGCATCATGGCACCATGAGAACAACATGAAAGGTTGGCTTGTGGACGAGAAAAGTCTTTAGTTACTCTAAGGCTCATGACATCACCATGGAAGACAAAAGAATACTAAAAAGGACTCCATGCATTTTCTTTCTCAAAACAGTCAGTGGGAAATGTCCCTTTCAAGGTCATAGTCTCTTTGATGAAAGAAAAACACTGGGAAAGAAACAATCTGTGAATTTTATTTATGTCTTATATTTTTCCATATCACTCTATCCTTCAAAGTGAGTGGCTAAAAGAAGTATATTGTTTGGCTGAAATTTAGGACAAAGCTCCAAACTTCAAAAAATGCTTTTTTATTTTTTTGGATTAAAAAATTTTTTTTAAATTTTTTTATTAATTTATTCTTGTTACATCTCAATGTTTATCCCATCCCTTGTGTCCTTCCATTCTTCCCTCCCCCACATGACTGTTCCTGAGGGGGATTACCTTCCTCTGTATATGCTCATAGGGTATCAAGTCTCTTCCTGGCAAAAAATTTTTATTAATTTATTCTTGTTACATCTCAATGGTTATCCCATCCCTTGTATCCTCCCATTCTTCCCTCCCTCCCATTTTTCCCTTATTCCCCTCCCCTATGACTGTTCCTGAGGGGGATTTCCTCCCCCTGTATATGCTCATAGGGTATCAAGTCTCTTCTTGGCTACCTGCTGTCCTTCCTCTGAGTGCCACCAGGTCTCCCCCTCCAGGGGACGTGGTCAAATATGAGTCACCAGAGTTCATGTGAAAGTCAGACCCCACTCTCCACTCAACTGTGGAGAATGTTCTGATTCCCTTATGGATTTTATTATCGTCGTGATCAAATATTTTATTAATACCTCTAGTACACTGTTTCTGAGAATAATACTTATGTCATTATGCTTCAAATTTGTTATTTGAAAAAAATGGGGGAATTCATTGTAAAAGCTCGCCTTGAGTCTTTGAGGAGATTTTAGACTTCTGAACACTACTGAGTGTTTCCGAGGCAGCGTGAGTGTTTGTAGCTTGCACTCTGAGATAATTCTGAGCTTGAGGATGTAGTAGAATATATAATGCAGTTTGAAAATAAAATACTCCTAGAGGCTCATGTAATCGCGTTGTCTCTGCTGGAGGCACTGTTTTAGGTGTTTGTTGAAAATGGATTCTACTCTCCCACGTTCCTCCCCATCTCTATTCCTAGATGAATCCACACCCTTTCTGTATCTCAACAGAACAGAAACAGACTCTAACGATAAACTAATATAAAATGAGCAAAATAATATAAAACAAAAACTAACACGTTAGAATTCGACCCCCAAAAAAGAGCTCAATAAAGGCACAGGAAATAAAGACCCACTCATCACACCCACAGAAATCCCATAAAAATCGCAGAACTGGAAACATCCATCAAGAGAAATTCTAAATCTGAAGAGTGCTTGACACAGAGCATTCAAGAAATCAAGGACACCATGAAAAGACGAAACTTGAGCATAATAGGGATAGAGGAAAGAGAAGGCAACTGACTCCACAGCCCAGAAAATATCTTTAATGGAATCATAGAAGAAAATTTCCCCAATTTGAAGAAGGAGATGCATATGAGCATACGAGAGGCATACAGAACACCAAATAGAATAGACCTGAAAAGAAAATCTTCCTGCCACATAATAATAACAACACAAAATATACAGAACAAAGAAAAAATATTAAAAGTGACAAGAGAAAAAGGCCGAGTAACATATGAAGGCAAACCTATCAGAATTACTCCGGACTTCTCAACAGAGACCAAGAAAGCCAGAAGGGCCTGGACAGAGGTTCTGCAAACCCTAAGAGAACACAGATACCAGGCAAGATGACTATACCCAGCGAAATTATCAATAACCATTGACGGAGAAAACAAGATATTCCATGACAAAAACAAATTCAAACAGTACCTAGCCACAAATCGGGCTTTACAGTAGTTACTAGAAGGAAAACTCCACCCCAATGGGTCAAACTACAACCAAAACTACATAGGAAATAGGTAACTATACCATCGCAAAATCACAACCTCACAAAATTTCGACTATTACAAATACCAAAAATGAAGGGACTTAGCAATCACTGGTCATTAATATCTCTCAATGTCAATGGTCTCAATTCTCCAATAAAGAGACACAGACTAACTGAGTGGATGCATAAACATGACCCAACATTCTTCTGCCTTCAAGAAACACATCTCAACCACAAGGACAGACATTGCCTCAGAGTAAAAAGCTGGGGAAAAATATTCCAAGCAAATGGTCACAAGAAACAAGCTGGGATAGCCATTCTAATACCTAATAAAAGAGACAATGCTTTTTTAAAAGAGATATTGAAAAACTATTTTCATTGTTAGCAAAACCTTGCCATACCACTAACTTGAGAATATAAAGCCATGAGTTATAGAGCCCAGATTCTTTTATTTTCTAAATAATTTAATTGGATTACATCCGAATTGTTATCTCCTCATTTGCATCTTCCTGTTCCCCCTCCCTCCTTCTTTCACCCTATTCCCTCCTCTAGACCTGTGACGGAAGTGGGCCTCCTCCCCCACAATATGATCACAGCCTATCATGTCTCGTCCTGGTAGCCTGCTTTCCCTTCCTATGAGTGCCACCAGGCCTCCCCCAAAAAGGGAAGTGGTCAAAAAGGAGACACCAGAGTTCATGTCAGAGTCAGTCCCCTCTCTCCAACTGTAGAGAATGTGCTGTCCATTGGCTAGATCTGAATAGGGGGTAAGGTTTACTGCATGCATTGTGCTTGGTTGGTACAGTAGTTTGTGCAGGCCCCACTGAGAACCCAGATTCTAAGTGAAAGTGTGATGATATGGTTTCTGAGTTGGTCATTTTGCAAGGCTGTATCATGAAGTTTTGGATAGCTCCCCCCCTCTTACACTTCTTAGGGTAAGATTACCTAAATTATGTGTGTCTTGTTTCTTGGACGTAAGCTCAAACATGACTTCATTCCTAAAGTGGAAATCTGACTGAAGGTTTGTGAAACAAGGGAGGATTTGCTTCTCCACATGTCTGGAGCACCCACCATCCTTTGATGTAGAATCCCAAGCTTTCTAAGCACCTGTCCACCCCCAACACACTTATAGGTATACAAGCAGCAATTTTGTAAATAATAAGCCTTATTTAAAATATCCACATTATGTTTATTTTTTGTAGAATGAAAATAATAAGAAAAAGGAATTGTCAAAAAACCAAAAATGGTTTTTAATAAATATGATACAACCTAGTAACCTTAGTTTATTTATACTGATTATTAAAATTTAATAAATTATATTGTTTCTCTTTTTGATGATCTTAAGAATGTACATAATCCTTTTGAAAGAAAGTAGGAAGTAGATATTTGATTTGAAAGAACAAAATATAGGAAGTAGATATTAAACTAATATTTTAAGAATAAAATGAAACATGATACAATTGCAAAATGACAAAGCAGAACAGGCATAAAGAGAGATGGCTATTTTTTTTGTTTTTGTTTTTCTGGACAGGATTTCTCTGTGTAGCCTTGGCTGTCCTAGACTTGCATTGCACACCAGGTTGGACTCAAACTCATAGAGATTTGCCTGCCTCTGCCTTCCTGATTGCTGAGATTGCAGGCATGTACCACTGCACCAGGCAGAAAGATGGCTATTTAATTACTGCACCTTCTGCTCATGCAAAGATAAAAACATCAGGGTTAAAAGTCAAAACACAAATTAGAACGATGGAAAAGTAAGAGATATTATTACAGTATGGATAAAGAACAGTCTTACTCTTATTGTCCTATTCTAATTAGTCATTTTTTCATGGCATATTTTACCACTTTTTAACTTCCTTTGTTCTTTCACTCAGTTATCTATTATGCATAGGGTTCCTACCATCTTTTATTAAAGCATTGAATAATTTGAAAAATGACAATTGGAAAATTAAGTGGCAAATGGGACCACTAATTTTTAAACTTTTTTTTCCCCGTAGCCCAATTTTTTATAAAACTCCCCTATTGTCAGTGAATCTCAGTAGCATTTTAATTTAAAAGAAATATACGTGACTGGGTTTTGCTTTGATTAAAGTCAATACAGTGTTCTGTTGTTTTAAAGGCAATAAAGCTATAGGCTATAAATACAAGGCACATAGACTTTGCTCCATTCTGAATTTCAAACTAAACAGTATCGGGGTAGCCACAGGTGGGTCACACATGTAGCTTACAAGCTAGAAAATGCTATTTTCAAGATGAAGTTGCTCAGTAGAATGTAGGCTTTTAATAATCAAGCACCATCTTTAAGCAGATTGGTAACTATTTTTTATTTCTACTTTAAAGAAGAAGCATGACTGCAAAAAGGATTTGTAGAGCATGTTAAATACTAGGATAAATTTCTAAAGGCAGCTGAAATATTTTATATCAGATATCTCAAGAGGAAAGAATGTAGACAGTCCTCATATTATAGTAAAATTTACTTTGAAACTATATTTCTAGAATATTTTTGTATATGTTTCAAAATGTAAAGTTTATGTAGATAGAATGTAGATAATGATATTTTCCAGAATTAATTTCAAACAGCTAATAAAAGCAGTAGTAATATACATGAGTAGGGTTCAGAATTGCATAAATAAAAGAAATAAAGTATTAAAACATTTTTAAAACTTTAAAACTAAGATTATAGTGGGAAAGAGAGATGCCTCCCATGGTTAAAAATATTTGCTGCTCTTCTGGAGGACCTGAGTCTGATTCCCAGAGCCCACATAAGTCGGCAAATAACTACCTGTAATTACAAGGGATCTTACACCCTCTTCTCGCCTTCATAGGTACACATACAACATAATACATGCCAACACATACAACACACACATATACATAAATAATAAAATACCTTACAGAAGAGTATATAACTCTTGAATTCTCTGTAAAATAGTGTCACTGAACAAGATGGTCTGTAAAAATTATAAAGGATTTCAAGTACAGTAAATAGAAAACAAATCTAAAATTAATGCAAATAAATTAACAGAGATCTGCTACTTTTTCATATACTTGTTCTCTTCACCAATGTTAAACAAATAAAACCATTTTGTTTTGTTCAGAATCCCAAATGAGAAAAGGAAACTACATATGTAGAAAATATATGTTGTTTATTCAGGCAATAATGTGTAAGCTAACTCTGACTACTGCAGAGCCTCTTTCCATGTTGCCGAATCTAATTTCAGCTGGATGAAACAAAGTGACTTAAAACAGGGCAAACTGTCTTCAAGATTTTTGATGTGATGTATTCAGATGGCACATCTCTCTTGTATATGCCTTACTAAAGCAGCACAATTTGCATCAACATGAAGGAGTATTAGACAAATCCAACTTGATAAACTATATAAAGCAATTGGCCCGTGCATGTTTAAGGTAACAAAAGGCCAAGAAAACAAAGCAGAACACCAAACAAACAAAAAACCCAAGAAACCTTCTCACTGAAAAAGAGTAGAAGGACATGACTACAGGTCCATTACATAATTCTGGACTGGATCTCAGAAGAAGCTAAGATATGGTGCATATATGATTGTGCATATAAAAAACCTAAATATGGATTGCTGGATAGTAATCAAGGCTGAGTAGATAATAATATTGTATAAATGTCACTTTTACTGATTTTGATACTTTTAAAATGTCATTTACGATAGCTGGGGCACGGGTCCGCGGGGCGGGCGCTGGTCGCGGTGTTCGAAAGACGAGGACCGCAATGCATTCTGAGGAGGAGGATAGTACTTCAGGGCAACACAGAAATGTTCACCCCCAAGAGCACCCTGATTGGGAGGAAACACTTAGTGCAATGTATTATTAGAAATGCACAATCCGAGATCATGCAAGATGGCGTCAATCACACACTATGTCTGATCCGCGGAACAGCAGAGACTGCACAGCCACCAAAGAACCACACAGAGAGTTCCAAAACACTGTGTTGGTGTTTCCCAGAAAGAAGGAAATCCTGTCATGTGGATCGTCCATGCCCTCCCGCAGTAGGACCATGAGACTACGCTCAGGCCGCCTTTCTGATTGCGGCCCAGCGAAAAGTGTGCCAAGGAGATGGCATTCGAGGAGGGGGTGCTATTCGAATTGAGGACCTCACCACCCACACCACAGGTCTCATGGACCTCCTCTCTGTGAGCTGGATCACGCAGAGGTGGATACTAGGGGCAGCACAAAGTGGGGGACCCATGGCAGATGGAGCACGCGATGGAACCAGAGACTCACGAGGCGGAATCAACAGAGCCACAAGTTCCCCGGGATAAGAAGCTGAGCTGGGCCAACATCAATGGTTTCTGAGAGCTACTCAACGAAGACTTTGAGGGACCTCTACTTGCCACCTGCTAGATGTCCCACAAGATACCATAGGAGTAGGAGGTCATCCAGGCCTTGACGGTCAGCAACAATCTGGCGAATTGAATGGGAGCAGGAGAGCTGACCCTGAGGTCATGGAAATAGGAGAGCTGACCCTGGGGACACAAGAACAGGAGATCTGGCCTTGAAGATGGGGACATGGGAGCTTGAGAACTGGCCCTGCCTTGAGGACACAGAAGATGGAGAGCTGCCTCTGCCCTGAGGAAGTGGGAGTGGGTGAGCTGGCCTTGTCCTGAGGACACGGAAGTGGGAGAACCGGCCCCTGCCCTAGGACATGGGAGGTGGAGAGCCGGTGGTGATCTGAGGACACAGGAGCAGGGGGGACGGCGCCCTGAGGACACAGGAGCAGGTGAGTTGGCCCAACCCTGGTGACAAGGGAGCAGGAGAGTGAGTGGGCCCTGCCCTGAGGACATGGGAGCTTGTGAGCCAGCCCTGCCATGACAACATGGGAGCAGGAGAGGGGGCCTTGCTCTGAGGACAAAGGAGTAGCTCTGATCCAGGGCTCTGAGTGAACCTCACCCCAACATCTACCCCATGTATGACCTGCTAGAATACATGAAGGGGCCAGATCTGCAGATTCAAAGATTAAGAATCTCCTTGACACACAGCAACAACAGGATATCTGACAGCAGTCCCAGCGAGGATCCGGTAATGATAGTGTAGGCTTCCAACCAGACCCATGACTCTTAGCAATGAAATTTTGAAAGTAAACATAGGTGGACAAAAGGCTATACTATGTGATACACTACAGCTTTTCTGACAAGATTATTTGTCTGTTTGTTTTATTTTACTGGGGGGGGGGGCAGGAGAGGGATTTTCGTGCATGATGTGTAAATCATAGACATTAAATAAAAGTTAAAAAATAAAAAATAAAATGTCATTTATGAGTATGCAAAAATATATCGGAGTAAGGAAATAAGGAAACTTATGCTGTATGCATGTGTGTACCTATGTACATGTGATAAAAGTAAATGAGGCAATTCTGAAAAACAAATTGTGAAGCAATTTGGTAAAGCAAATGGGACAAAAGTTTAATGTCCTGGATGGCTATATGTCAACTTGACACAAGCTAAAGTCATTTTGGAAGAAGAAACCTCAACTGAGAAAATTCCACCACTAGTCTGGCTTGTGGGTTAACCTGTGATTCATTTTCTTGATTGATGATTGATATGGGAAGGCCCAGATCTGTGGGCAATGCAACTCCTATGCTGGTGGTCATGCATGCTATAAGAAAGCAGGCTGAGCAAGCCTTGAGAAGTAAGCCAGTAAGGAGCTGTCCTCCATGAGCTCTCTACCAGTTCCTGCCTCCAGATTCCTGCCCTGCTTGAGTTCCTGCCTTGGCCTCTCTGAATGATGGGCTGGTACCTAGATGTATAAGACCAAATAAAACCTTTTCCCTCCAAGTTGCTTTTGGTCATGGTATTTTATCACACTAAGAGAAACCCTAAATCAACACATGAACTTTTAAAATATATGTGTGTGTGTGTGTATATATATACACACACACACACATATATTTTAAAAGTTCTATTTAGCCATAAATAAGAATGAAATTATGTCCTGTGCAGGAAAATAGATTCAACTAAGGATCATCATATTAAATAAAATTCAAAATTAGAAAGTCAAATACCATATTGCTCTCACTGTGAACCTTAGATCTTATACTTACGTGATACATACATACACACACACACACACGCACACACGCACGCACGCACTCACGCACGCATGCACACACCCCTAAAAATTGATACATCTAATATGTAACGTGAAAGTAGAAGTGAGACTGGAGACACAGACTATTGGGAAGAAGAGATGAGAAGGAAGGAAATTGGCATAGAGATGAATATGATCAAAATACATGATTTACTTGTATCAAAGGTCTTTATGAAACCTATTACTATACATAATTGATTTGTGCCAGGAAAAAAAGAAAATTAGAAATCAACTAATTTCTTTGGAAGATAGGAAGAAGAAAGAAAAATAATGTGATCTTTGATAATAATTCTCTACTCCGTAAGTCTGGACTAGAAACAAAGTCTCACAATGCACATTTACTGTCTACAGTGCTAATAACTCCTCCAGAGTTGGATATGTTGGAAATGAATTTGGTGAGGAAAATAGAAGTGTTAGTTATTACAATGGTTTTAGCCTTCCAAAGCTAACCCCAAGCCAACAATAGAATTTTTTAGTATATATCTTTCCAGTTGAAATGATGAATAGTTTTAAGTTGATAATTTCTCCTGAGGTGAACAATGAAGAAACAAAAATAGACATCGCTGCTGCATAGTCAGTCATGTTTCTCAAACTTTAAGACTCCTTATACAAAATCCTAAAAGCATCTAGTTATTCATATGTACATTTCACTGGCATCATTATGTTGGCTTTACTGTGCACATATATACAAGTAAATAATGTTATGAACACCTTAAGTATTCAGAAATAGTACAGAAAGAGAAGAGAGATAGGAAGGAAGAAATAAATGTGGGATTCAGAGCACTTATAATAAAGGCGTTACTTGCATTCCTGATGCCCATGGCCAGAGAAGGCCACTGTCTCCTCTGGAACTAGGATGAGCCTAGTATTGAGTTCTCATGTGAGTGCTGGGAATCAAACCTAAATCCTCTGGAAGAGCTGCTAAGTGGTCTTAACTGCTGACTCATTGCTCCAATCCCAAGAAAGGAGTACTAACCCAAGCATTTTACCATGGTATTACTAAGGGTAAAAGTTTAAGTAATATTCTATAAAAAACATTAGGCAGACAGATTGAGAAAGATCTACTCAGCCATGTAACTTGATAGCTCTTAAATCCTATGAGAAATCATCAACTGGGGTCCAGTAAAAAAAAAGGATAAACCAGGCAATTAATGTTTGTACTAATGACTAAGGTATGGCTTCAGCCACCGCATACTTAAGTAGGGATTTTGCAAATGCCTCTCCTCTTCTGACAGCCCCTCTACTAGGATCTTTATAAGTTGTTAGAAGAAAAGTTATTTGGAAAAACTTTCTCTACTTGCTTATATTGGCTGGTTTTGTGTATCAACTTGACAAAATCTATAGAGGCATCAGAGAGGATGGAGCCTCAGTTGAGAAAATGCCTCCATGAGATCCAGCTGTAAGGCATTTTCTCAACTAGTGTCAACAGAGGAGGGTCCAGCCCATTGTGGATGGTGCCATCCCTGGGCTGATGGTCCTGGGTTCTAAAAGAAGGCAGGCTGAGCAAGCCAGGGGAAGCAAGCCAGTGAGCAGCACCCATCTATGGCCACGGCATCAGCTCCTGACTCCAGGTTTCTGTCCTGTTTGAGTTTCTGTCCTGACTTCCTTTGGTGATGAACAGTAATGTGGAAGTGAAGCTGAATAAACCCTTTCCTCCCTCAGTTGCTTTTTCATCAAGATGTTTCAATGCAGCAATAGAAACCCTAATTAAGACATTGCTGTTTCTGTCAGTTGTTCAAGCAATTACTATTCAGAGGCAATAACTCATTAGTATTTCCAGTTTCTGAAATTGTCTCATTTTTCAAAATTGAAAACAACTATATTTTCTCAAAACATTAGCAGCTGGTTCACTTTCCTGGAAGGTTTGGGTGCTATCTTTATGGCATTCCTCCCACAGGCTGTTAGCTACCTTCATTTGATATAACCAAATAATACCATCTTCTTAGAAGCCTGAGTTCCAAGTATGCCCTTCCTCGCAGCACTCTTGATAACCTCAACCCCTTTCTTTGTTTCCCTAAGCTTGGCATCTGTTTCCTTCTGACGCTCTGTTGCATGTGTTTTCTACTGTAGCATTTGCCTATATCTATCTTGTCAATTCTCCATGTAAAATTCTCTCTACTCAATTAACCACAGATGGTCTTCATTGGACAACAGGATTAAATCTAAGTAAACTCATCACTAAGATGAATATATAAGGCGGAAATGCATTTGATATACCTAGCCTACCAAGCATCACACACTAAATCAGAACATTTCCATGAGCCTACATTTGGGCAAATCTACTTTGGACTCTCTCAGTGCTTAATGTCTTGAAGAGCTCTCTGGCAACTGCATCTCATTGTCAATGAGTATAAGAGTACACTACTTCATACTGCTAACCTTCGAAATGATTACAACACATAAAAAAGTCAAATTATGGTTTTTCCTAAATGTAAGTCCCTTGCACATTACATGCTTTTAAAAATATAAATTGGGCTATAACAAGCAAAGGACTATGCAGTTCACACCTGTCTGACTTAAGCCTGACACTGTTCTTATTTTAAATATAACTATTACTCTCCTTAGCTGTAATTTGTGTGTACTGGGTTTGGTATAGACATTACTAGTGCCACAGCGTGAGTGTGGAGGTCCAACAACAACTTTGTGGTTCAGAAAACAAACTCAGGTTGTGAGGTTATCACTGTTCGGCAGCAAGCATCTTTAGTGCTGACTATATTGCCAGCTATAGCTGTTATTTTTAGTGTTGACTTTTAGTGAGTTTAAGTGTTTTTAGGAACTCTTATGGGGTTTTCTCACATTCAGTACTCTACCCCAATTTTTTCCTATTAAGATATTTTCCCTCACAACTTCTAAAATTTCTGCAAATACTATGACAACTCACTAACTCACTTCTAATAATTCTATCATAATCTGTCCTTGTGCCTTCTAATAGCCTCTGAGTCAAAAAGGATGTAAATCTTTCTGATTAACACAAGGAAACCCTTTGGCTCTGGGCAGCAATAACTGAAATAGCAGTGATGACTGGAAATGGAAGCTAATCGAGTACCAAGAAGCAATGAGTTTAGCAGAGAACACAGCACTTGGGTGAACACGCAGTTTCTGGCTAGAGTACTTACTTGTTATAAGGTATTAGTCATACGGTGGAAACACAGCCTCTCTATGTAGAAAATATCCCTGCCGTAAGTAAGATAGGAGTACCCAACTCCACAGAAGTCTTTGTCAAGAGTCTTCCCTTAGTGGGCTATGTTGGGAAACTATTTCATTTAACCTCTGGTGTCCTCAGTTCACTTATCTGCAATGGAAAAAGCTAGACTGGCCCTCTGAAGCTATGTATCCTCCATAACAATCTACATTTTCCCTTTTTGTAATTTTGTGTATTCCTATTTTTTTTAAAAATGGTTTTTACAAAAGTAAGCAGAAAGAGACTAGAAAAATCACATAAAGACAAATAGTTTAAAACATAACAGGACTCAACATCCTATTTCACAGATACTAGCTCAGTCAAGTTCACTGCTGCTCTTTTCCCAACAGTTTAAAAATTGATACAGTCTAAATGTCCTTCAACCTGACAAATAAATAATGAAAATGTATTACATAGACAATATGGAATGATATTCAGCTATAAAGAAAAATAAAATCAAGAAATTTCCAGGTAAAGAGATAGAACCAGAAAAAAAAAAAATCACACTAAGTGCGATCCAAATCCTGTATGTGAATATATGACCTGGAAAACTGCAGAAACAAGTTAAGTAAAAAGGGGACATTGTGGGGAGAAGGGACAATAGACTAGAATAGCCGGCTACAAGTGATCTGAAGGGTCAAACTGGAAAAACAGGGGCCTTTAATTAGGAAAGGGAGATAAAAGCAAAATAACAGAAAGAAAAAGTAATAAGGAATCATAGTATTATTTTATCTACCAAAAATATGAATAATACATGTAAGTCTATATATACATATACAGCTTAAATGAAAATTTCTCATCTGAGTTGATGGTCCCTCCAAGAGCCACAGACTAACAAACCCCCTACACCCAGCCCCCTTTGGAGTCAGGGCTGTCCAAGAGATTCCCAAAATATTACTGACTATTTCCTGCCCTTCGTTGCCACACTCCTCCCCCCAAGAGACAGTTAAGTCCCTGTTGCACTTCAGACACAGGACCCAACAACCAAACTAAAAGCCTCCTCCCTTTATGGGACCAGAAGGCACGATGCACATTTCCAAAGGAGGGAAGCAATCAACAGTCTTACCCAGCTATAAAGCCTATGAGCCATAAAGATTACCAGCATGATATGGTAACCCTAAAGATACAATAGTGGCATACATATCTTGGCGATAACCAACAGCCCTCTAGTTGGATATTAAAGCTCACTCAACAAGAAGGAAATCACTCCTGGTACTGAAAACTTAGCTAGCTAGTAGAGGCTAGTGAAGTTACAGATCTGCCATTTTCCTAAACAAGCATAATCCCTCACTACATTCTAAATTTTTACATGCAGATGAATATAGGTCTCATTTCTCATTAAAGAAACTGTTTTTGGAACATACAGAAATGAAACTACAACTGATCAAAATGTAGAGCTGTTGAACCCAGTTCCAACTGGTGCATATAAAACGTAACTTCTACACCTAAGGTTCAGGGATCCCTGAGGAAGACAGGGCAAACAGACTGTCAGAGCTAGAGGAACAGGAAGCTTGCTGGGAGATTGTGTCTCCTAGAAATGTCAGAGGAGTGATGCCCATAATTTCTCACCAATATGGCTGCCTAAACAACCTGAAAAATAACAGCTGTAGATATGATAACATGGAAGTGAGAAAATCTCACAAGGCCTCAACACCAGAAGAAGAACTATAGAAAAGCAAGGAATGGTGAGAACAAAAGAACTAGCAGTCCCTAGGGAAGATCAGTATAATTGGTTATGTAATAAATACCAAATAGTCAGCCAGGAAATAGAAACATACAAGTAACACTATACAAACTGATCAGGTTATATTTATATATTTAGGAATACACACACACACACACACACACACACACACACACACACACACACACACACGTACCAATTAAAAAAAAAAAAGGTAATGAATATGAAAGAGACTGAACAGGAGGGGATGGAGAGAGGACAGGGAAGGAGGAAATGATGTAATATAACCTCAAGAAAATTTTTTTAAAAATCAAAGCACAATTGGAAAAAAATTCAAATAAGTCAAGCTAAGGAAGTTTTTATTTCCTTTCCCTGAAAAGGGGGGGGGGGTGGGAATTAACAGTTTAAAAAAGTACCTCTCTTTAAAGCATTTTAAAGCATTTGTCATTCTTTTCTTTCTTTCTTTCCTTTTTTTTAACTGATTAAGAGTTAGTTTTTGGCTAGCAAGCTGGCTCAGTGGGTAAAGTGACTTACCTGGGAAGCCTGACCATCCAAGTATGATCACTGGGAAGCATATTGTGGGAGGGAAGAACAAACTCCTTCCTGCAGGTTGTCCTCTGACCTACACACACACACATTCCAGAATGAGCTCACACACACTCTAACACACATTAATCTTTTAAAGTCCATTTTTATATTCTTCCCTGGAAGTTACTATATGCCACATGATGGACCATACACATCCACAGCTATAGACTAAAATAATTTATAACTTAAAGTAGTAACAGTCCATAAACAGGTGAGATCATTTACTTTTTAGCAGTTTCCATTTGGAATAGATGATGCCTTTACCTACCAAAACAACCTTACATTTTTAAAATCAATTATAAGTATGCGAACTCTCTTTATTTCTGGTTCTTCATTTTAAATTGTGCCTGTATTGTGATGATGGCCTTGACATTTTCTCTTTAATTTTTAAAATTTACAATATTTATCCTGAGAAAATGAGAAAGAAAAAAAAAGTATGGATTTAGCTATTATTTGTTTCAAAAAAAGGAATGCTGTGATTTTAAACAGGGAACATCAGTCCTGGTGCTTAAGAGATGGCATTAGCATAAAAATCAGGTTGCAAAAGATGGTACAAAAGACCTAGACAAAGTGTAGTCAGGATATAGTGGACTGGATTACCAGAGCTCCAAACCTAGTGAAGCCAGAGCCAGAAGAGTGCACATTAAGAGGGCAGTGTAAATCAGAGGACGGAGGCAAGTCAACTAAGAGGAAGGAGGAAAGACAAGGAAGGGGATCAATGTGGAAAAATCAGTAAGAAACACATGTCTCCTGGATTTGATAAAACAGAAGGCAACTGACAAGACTAGATCACTTGATTGACAGAACAGTTTTCAGCTGTGTTAAAACATGGATAGGCGATGAAAAGGTTAAAGAAAGAAAATCAACAAAATTCTATTGAAATAGGGAGGAAAGAAATTGAATAATGCTGAGAGATATGAAAAGCCAACAGAGGGTTAAGGGATGTATTTCTTGTTTCTTAGTATTTAGTGATGTGAGGAACAGTACAGTCTGGGCAAGTACTGAGATGTGGAGCAAAATAATACAAAGACACATTATCAATAAGAAAAAAAAAAGGAAATTAATTTGGGCAAGAGAAAAGTAAAGCTAAAACGCAGATACACAATGAAAAGAGGTAAAATTTGGTCTCAGTAAGGTGAGGCACTTTAACACGGCATGGAAAAGTAGCTGACGTGGGAGGGCAGGCGGCAATGGAAATGAACTGAATACATACTAGCCAGATGTGAGACTGGGCATATATAGAGTTGGACTTGTGTGCTTTTTTAATTGACAAAAATTACATATTCTGACATTGTACAGAAAAATGTGTATACATCAAGATAATTTAATTGAGGAAATGGATGTGTTCATCATGTCATCTATCTGTCATTTTATGATTAAAAAGGTAAAGTCAGTCGTCAGAAATCCCACGTGTAGAGTTCATTGTTATTAATTGCAGTCACCCTCCCAGACTCAGCTTCTTAACTTCTTAAGATGGAAATCTTAGAGTAGATGCTGACAGTAGAGGTCATTATTGCAAAAATGACAGAATCATGGTAATACTATTTGCAAAAGTCTGGGCAATTTTGCAAAACATTTTTTCATCAGATAAATGAGAATACCATTCCATCAATTGTATTATATTATAGTATTAACTTAAAGGCACACCCAAGCTTATAATTTCCCTGAAGAACAATGGCTTTTGAACCTTTCAGGGAGATGTTAGATAATATAATAGCAGTTTTTTTTAAAAAAAATCTATGAATAATACATGTAACATAGTCAAAGACTGAAATTGATGGAGTGAAAAATAGATAAATTAAGTTCATTTTACCACTTTTAACATATTTGATTTTTTCATAAAACAAGGGCTTTAAAAAAAATTACTATGAACAATGTGGATTAATGACCACAGTTCTCAGGATCTGGGCTTTGGTTTTGAACTAGCTGTGTATATCCACATGTTGAAACTGCAAACTGCCCAAGGTAAAGCAGTAAGCCTGAGTGAGTCACATACTGTCTGAAGCCTCTGTCCTACAGGGGACCCTGCTACTCTTTCAAAACAAAGATGGTGGAGTCCGCTTCAGAACTCGGCGCTGAACAGCAGGGATGACTAAATGACTTACCAACTCCTGATATGGTATGCACCATGGCAGCAAAACTAGGAGACTGGTTTCAACAGGAAGCCTATTTTATTTTATAAACTACCCTGGAATATCATCAATGGCAGTATTATAAAAGGGAAGGCTAATGACATTAGAAGAAGGATCCGCATACTGTTCACTGTGCTCCTCATCAGTTTAATGCCAAATCTAACAAAAGAGAGATCTGTTAACTAAAAATCAAACAAACAAAAACCCAGCAGCTTGCAAATCTAGAAAAGTATCACTTGACTATGCTATTAGAGACTATTTTGCTGAGAAGTCCAATAAGCTGCATTAGGGAACCAGTTTATTTATAAGAAGAAAAAAAGAAAAAGAAGGGCAGTGTTGCTTATCATCTTTTACTACAGTGGAAAAGCTGGATTATATTAATAGTTTTTGCTTTCCATTTTTAATATCACAAGTAGAAGACAACTGAAAGATTAAAGGATTAAACATATTCTTTTTCTAATGCTGCTTTCCCTCTTCTAACAAAGAATGTCACAAACACTGCATATGACCAAATATTCAGAAATCAATGCTTTTCACAAACACTTGGTTGTCTACCTGCAAATACAGCCTTTATTTGACCCTCATTTATTTGATATCATGACCAATATTTTTCTAAAAGGTAAATGTTTGTCAGTGATTTTTACTATAGTTTTACCACAATGAAGGAAGAATCCCATGTCTACATGATTACTGTATAGTTTGACTTAGTTATCTGCAGAGTGTCTGCATGGTATGCCAGCTATTTAAAGCAGTAAAAAGATTACAGCTCACACTAACTGGATTTCCACAGCTCCCTATCATTCAGCTTGAATTCCTTATAGGCAGATTAAAAGGAGCAAGGCAAACAATAGTCTTTCAAAATATACAAAATAACCATTTTAAAAAGAAATAAATAATAAGTATCTTTCATGGTACAAACAGCAACACAATTATACAAAGACACAGTCATCTGAAAATTACATTGAAATATATAACAAAGTAATAATAAAATAAACTTTAAGTATATAATAAAGTATATGTATAAAGATAAGTGGTATTGACTTACACTGACTATAAATCAGGAAATTAACATGACCAGGGATAACCACCTTATAAAATATACAATTTTAGAGTCTTGGTCTGGCATCAGTTCAGAATTGGAAAGACCTGGGCAATCATTGAGTCCACACTCCTGTATATGGCAGAAAACCTTTAATTCAAATGGCCTTTACAAGACAACTACTGGCCAATTATCAAAATAAGCTGACCTATATCATTCTCTACAAGTCTCCTACCTTCCCTCCCTTCAAATGATTAAGTGACTTCCCAACACAAACCTCCATCTCCATTATTGTCTCTATTACTTACACAACCCTGTGAAGTACCTCTGTTTACTGGGACCACTTTCCAGAAGGAAGACAACACTTAGAGAGACTGACAGAGAGCACCCAGCTAGTAAATGAAAGAATGAACATGGAGCCAGGCTTCTCAGACACTGTGCATGAGCCTTAAACCAAGATGTGAAGCTGAGCTAATGGATAAGGCCCTTGGTTTACATTCTGTCTCCTACATAACATTTAAACAGTTCTCCAACCTCCAACCTCACTGTCTCTACATTATTACCCTGTATTCATTATCTAGGAAGATTCTAAAGCTAAGTCACATCAAAAGCCAAGTGATAACATTCCTTCCTTCTCAGCTGCCACTACTTACTTGTAAGCGACCTCTGGGCTATCCATCGCCTCTCCTTAGAGCTCCTTCTATAATATAAAATCCCTCAATCAAAACTCCTGTAGCACTTCCTTTAATAGTCTCCTTTTATTTTATTTTTTAACCAGAATGAACTGAAGATCTCAAAAAGAAAGGTATACCTTAAAACATATCTTGTATTTGCATATAGTTTTATAAAAAGAACCCTGAGAAGAATGGGTAAGAAGTGAATCATTTTGGGAACATGACCTTGGGAAGTGAGTTGGCAGATGAGGCTTGACTGCACACATGCTTTTATATAACATAATGTAAGTATCTCATTTACTCAGAAAGGAACGGAGAGAAGAGGAGGAAACAGAGAAAAAATAGAAAAGGAAAAGTGAGGAAACAATAGTGTTTGATGTCTCCCTCTTATTTCTAGAGCAATCTTCTGGGGTTTTAGTATTTAACAATGAAATGGTAATTTCACCTAAAGTGTAAAGCAGAGAATTATAAAAATGTTTGCGCAACACTCCTTGACCCCTCTCGCCTTAGTTTTGTTTTTGTGTTTCCATTTCCTAGTTCCTTTTCCTACCTAGTGCTTCTGTGTTCTTCCAGATAGCCTGGTATCTTGGAACACTTCAAGAAAAGCTGCCCTGCTTGTCTGACTTTGGGTTAGCTGTCTGTGCCTTCAACACACATCCCTAATATAGCAGACATCTCCGTCACAGTATTTACACTATATTGTTTCATTATTTGTGTGTCTGACCCTAACTAGATGAATGTTTCTTAAGATCAAAGACCGTGTCTTATTCATCTTTGCAATCTCCAGTAAGTACAATAGTGCCAGACTTGTTTTAACAGCACGCAGAGTAATCCATAGCACAATGCACTTATCTTTGTTGTGGCCGATGGATCAGATCCCATAGTCACTGTGATTTAATTGTGCCATATGGGAAATATTGCTTTGGTCACTGTAGTATCCCCTTTTGCAAGTCTCTACAATTGACTTTTTCTAAGTAAAATACCTAAAAAGTTAAAAACAAAAGGACTTGGAAATCTAAGACTCCAGACCAGAACTCTCCTTAGTCTTATATGCATAAAGCTTCCTGCCTATTTTATTTCCCATCTTGAATATTCTAGAAATTCTAGAAATTAAGCATGTCAAAGATGAAAGTATGATCTTGTGTTACATCATGCATTCTTCCAAAATAAATCCAGCCAAGGAAGAACATTAACATTCTGGTGATGCAGACCATAAATTTTACAATTATCTTTAATATCTTCAACTGTCTGCCATTAATGTTTCTAATCCGAATGTGTGTGTGTGTGTTTGTGTGTGTGTGTGTGTGTGTGTGTGTGTGTGTGTGTGTCCTTTGCTGAATCCCTAGGCCAAGATACTATTACATCTCTCCCAGATTGCTATGCTGCATGGCTGGCTTCTCTTCAAGCACTCTTATCTCTCGCAATCCGTATTCCATACTGCAGCTGTAGTGATCTTTTCAAAACACTAATCTGATCATGTCACCCATCAGATTAAAACACTTCAAAGGTATCCTGTTACACTCTTGATAGAGAACAAAATCCTTAACCTAGTTTACAAGGCCCTGCAGAGGTACGTCCTATCTGTTTCTCTGACCTCATTTCAGACTGTGATTCCCCTTTCGGTTCGAGTCATTTTGATTACTTTCTACTCTCTATTCATATTAGTCTCCAGCTAATCCCAGCAAGGCCCCCCTTTTTTTTAATGACAGTATTTCCTCTCCTGCTCTTATCTTACTCTTACTGAATTTGGCTCTCTCTTTATATTCTCTCTCTCTCTTTCTCTCTCTCTCTATCTATATCATACATTTACATTACTTACACATATATAAAATAAACTACATACAGCAAGAAGAACCATGTAACAAGCAGGACTTATATTAATGTTACATTCATAGTGTTTTAGCTATTTGTATTTGGCAACCTTAAAGAAAACATTTCCTATCTTGGTGAGTCTAAATGTAAAATTCTGAATGTACATCAATATCTATCGTATCTCATCTCAATTAACTTAAAACTTCTATCTAGACCTAAAAACATCTTAACCCTTAAACAATTAAGCATAATTGTGAAACTAACTATATTCTCTCTCTCTCTCTCTCTCTCTCTCTCTCTCTCTCTCTCTCTCTCTCTCTCTCTCTCTCTCTTTTTCCCTCTCCCTGTGTGTGTGTGTGTGTGTGTGTGTGTGTATGTGTATGTGTGTGGTGTATATCACAAAATCAAAAACCATAATATATAAGCAAAAGACCAGGAAACAATATGAGACAAAAAATACAAAAATGCTATAGAGTTTGTTTTATGTTGGTCATGTACAGCTGGGCAGGGGGGCCTACCCTTAAGGGAGGTTTGAATACCCAGTAAGACCTCTTGTAGAAAATGAATTTTTCTTTTGCAAGAAGATGTCAATTGAAGATAGCTTCTTGGTAAGGGACAAGAGCCAGTGTCCACTTCCTCCTTTCAGTGATGGGATCCAATGTGATTTGAGCCATTCAGGCCCTGTGTACAGTGCTAAAAGTCCTGAGAGTTTTACATATATATGTGTGTGTGTCAGTTTTGTTGCCTTCATGTCACTGAGCTTTGATGAAGACATTCCCTTTTAGGACCGACTGTTCAAAAATCTCTCACGCCTTGCCTGTTGTTCAACTGTGGGTCTCTGTGTTAGCTCCCATTTACTGCAAATGGAAGCTTCTCTGGTGATGACTGAGCAAGACACTGATCAATGGGTGTAGTAGAAGGCTCTTAGGAGTCTTTTTTTCTTTTCTTTTCTTTTTTTGTTTTTTGTTTTGTCTGTTCCTTTAGTACAACAGTAGAATTTGGTTTTCCCTTAGGCTCATGGTCTATCTACTTTCAGGTTCTTAGCAACCCAAGCAATGTCAGGCACAGGTTCCATCTCCAATCAGAATGGTTAGTTACTCACACAACTTTTGTGCAACTATTAAGCCAGCATATCTCGCAGAGAGGTCACCACTGTAGATTGCAGGGTTTATATCTGAGTTGGTGTTTACCCTTTTCCTCTGGCACTACAGAGTACCTTCAGTACTGTGAGCTCTAGTCTATAGGTGTAAAGGCTCTAGCTAAGCAACACCTCAATTTCTCTGTGTCCATTGAGAAAAATGTTGTCTTCAGCAATAGGGCCGGCCTCATCATCAGTTTGCAATAGCCTATCACTGGGGCTTTCCATAGGCCTCACTGGCCAAACTCTATTAGACATAACTTGTTCCTGGCACTGGCTAACTCAAATCCTCTTTTTGGACTGCTTGAAGCACTATGCAATTATCCTTTTCATTTGCCACTATTGATACTGTAAATGTATTTATACAGTTTCATAATTGCTATTTCCCTACATATACATGAGGCCATACATAATCTCTGTATAGCCTGACACTATTACTGTTATCGATTAGAATGGAGCAAATTCCCATGGTTTAAATGTATGGACAGTAAGTATTTAATAAATATTTAAAGACTGGTGACAAAAGAGAAGGGCATCAATTAGGTAGCAGTAACTATACAGCCCTCACCAATGTCTCTGCATATGGAAAAGTAAACCTTTTAGTAGGGTGATTAGTTTCTTGAAAGGAGCATAATAACTGTAGATTAAGGTTACTTTAAGGTTCCACTTTGCTGTTCCAATCCCAATCATATCCCTCTTCATTCAAGACCAGTGAACAAGTTTTCCACTACCAAAAGAAAATATACTTCATAAAGACTTTTCATTCTATCCCTCCTGTTTTTCACTTAAAGACTATAAAACCCAGAGGTCTTACATAGGCAGCTCAAATTTACACTCAAGTTAGTGTTAAGAATCAGGTCTAGCTTTCATGCTTATGTCTACAATATTAATGTACAACATGGACATTTTCATAAACAAGTAAGTAGTACTTATTACAAATTTATAATCTAGCAACACAGTAAATACACGCAAGTTTGTCCAGCTTGAGAAAATATAGTATAATACAGTGTGAAAAGGCTATCTAATCTTTCTGAATACTGTATATTTATAAATTGCATAGATGTGTATGTGCTGATCACTGATCACAAAGACTGGCTCCTCTCCTTCCACCAGTGTCCTCTGGGAATCAAACTTAACAAGTGTCTTTTATTCTTTGAGCCATCGCTCAAGCCACAAAATGCATAGTTCTTCTCAACAGAATGACTAATCTAAAGGAACTACTCAGATGCTACTGAAGTACAGCTCACATGACATTCCTAACATTCTTCCCATTTCAGGCTGTAGATACCCTTAACCGCCAGCTGTTTTAGGTATCTGAAATTCCAAGCCTCCCAAGGTGTGAACAGCTACCCCCTCCCCCACTTCCCTAAGGGCCATAATGGAAGTACCACTCCCTAAAGGCTGGAGAGTGGCAGGGTCCACCATACAGAGAAAAAACCACCAAGATCAGGCTATATAAACCCTCTAATCCTAGGCCACGCCCACTTCAGGAACCATCCCATAAAGCCTGCCTCCTTTTCAGTTCTTCACTGATTCTTGCCTTAGAAGAGGCAGCCACTCTCATGTGTCTTTCCCAATAAATCTCTTGTGTGAGGTCTACTGCACTGTGTGAGTTTTGAGATCTTCCTTGCCTGCCAGCAGAGTTTCCCCTCTTAGCTGTAACATGTACAGTTTGGACTCGTGTGGACATAAACGATGAGCTCAAGGACAGAGACCACGAGGTGAGAAATGTGTTACCCATACCAGAAAGTGAAGCACTGTATCAGAAACACTTAATATAAAAAGGAGAAAGGAAGGGTTTCATGACGAATAACATAATACTTTTTTTTAAATGTGTCTTAATTTACTTTATACAATAGAAAGAATAAGAAATGTGTTCTGTTGCTACCCTGGTATATGGGAACATTACTGTAATAATGTTAAGCAATATAATTTGAATCAACCCTTTCTCACTAAGACATGCTGGAGGTTGATTATTCCTTATCAAAAGTGCTACTGAGCAGAAGTAGTCTTAAATTTTTATTTTATAATATTTACATGCTTATAGGAACATATTTTATATAAAATTATCAGTGTATCTTCATCTTGACTACCACTAGTTTCATGATGTTAGGTATAGGACTTTTTTCCTGTGCATCAATGAGAGCACTCAAAATGTCTCAGAGCTTGGAGTATTTTAGCTTGAGATTTTCACACAGAAAAATATTAATGGTGCAAAAAGGAAAAACCCCATAACTTTAACTGCTGAAACTAGATTAAAATTATGCTAAATTTCACTCAAAGGCAATAGAAATAAGTCTATTGAAGCTATATACAATGAAATTACAGTTCGTAAAAAATAACTAAATTGGGTAAAAAGGATTACAATGAAATTTAGAACTGGTAGAAAAAAGGAAATCATAAACAGAACATATAAGATACACTGGAATTGAAAAATATTTAAGAAGAAAAATATAAAACACCATAATACAGGAAAGTAATAACTCAACAACAATAGTGAATTGCAGCTCACACAATAAAGAAGCTTAGCCAAAAAAAAAGTAAGTAAGCCGAAAGCTAAAGCAAGAAATATATACACAATTAGAGTAAAACTAAACAAAAGATGTGAGAATATATTAAAGCTTTTAAAAGGAATTATCATGAAGAAAAACAATCAAATTACTTTTGCAGTAGCTATATGCTGATATAATGTTCTCAAGTAATGAAGTCACCAAAAAGAAAGTTATTCTTTAAAGAACTGAAATTTAAAAATCTGTCAACTTATAAGTAATCACATGCAGACAACTTTTAATAATAGAAGGGGCTGTGTAGAGAGCTCAGTGACTCATACTCTTCAGGCTACAGAAAAATAGCCTTGAAAAGGTGAAAGGGGACAAGAGGAAAAGTGTAATAAAAATAGTGAAAAAAAAGAAAAACTAAATTTTTCAAAGTAACAAAATTTCTTGGTAAATGTAAAGTGTAACCTCTTAAAATATTAAAATACACTTGTCAATAGAACCTCATAATTATTAACATTATCCAACAAGGTTTCCAATGTAAACAAATGTAGCATATGAAAAAGTCAAACCACCAAGAAGATGGAATTTTTTTTTATTCATATTACATCTCGATTGTTAGCCCTTCCCGTTTCCTCCCATTCTTCCCTCCCTCCCACTTCCCCCCTTCTCCCTTCCCCTATGTCTGTGATTGAGAGAGACCTCCTCCCTATATATGCTCTTAGAATATCGAGTCTCTTCTTGGTAACTTGCTATCCTTCCTCTGAGTGCCACCAGGCCTCCCCATCCAGGGGACGTGGTCAGAAAGAGGGCACCAGAGTTCGTGTGAGAGTCAGATCTCACTCTTCACTCAATGGTGGAGAATATCCTGTTCGTCGGCTAGGTCTTGGTAGGGGTTCGAAGCTTACTACCTATATTCTCCTTGGCTGGTGCCTTAGTTTGAGGAGGACCCCTGGACCCAGATCTGCCTGTTATAAAGTTCTTCTTGTAGGTTTCCAGGACCCTGTGGGTCCTACTATTTCCTCTTTCTTCCATGCTACTCTCGCCTAGAGTCTCAATAGGATGTCCTCTCTTCTGACCCACTTTTTTGGTAAGTAAAGTTTTTCATGGTACGTATCCCTTGGACTAGTGTTTTGATATAAGTGAGTATATACCGTTTGTCACTTTTTGCTTCTGGGTGAACTCACTCATTAGGATAATTTCTAGATCAATCTATTTGTCCACAAATTTCGGGAATTCCTTGTTTTTAATAGCTGAGTAGTATTCCATAGTGTAAATGTACCACAGTTTCTTAGTCCATTCTTCTACTAAGGGACACTTAGGCTGTTTCCATATTCTGGCTATTATGCATAGAGCAGCTATGAACATGGTTGAGCATATGTCCCTGTTGTGTGGTAGGGCATTTTCTGGGTATATTCCAAGGAGTGGGATAGCTGGGTCTTGAGGAAGCCCTATTCCCATTTTTCTGAGAAAGCACCAGATAGCTTTCCAAAGTGGTTGTACTAGTTTGCATTCCCACCAGCAATGAAGGAGTGTTCCTCTTTCTCCACATCCTCAGCAACATGTGGTGTCATTTGAGTTTTTGATCTTAGCCATTCTGATGGGTGTAAGATGGAATCTCAGTGTCGTTTTGATTTGCATTTCTCTGATGACTAACGAGGACGAGCATTTCTTTAAGTGTTTCTCGGCCATTTGATATTCCTCTGTTGAGAATTCTCTGTTAAGTTCCAAGCCCCATTTCACAATTGGGTTGTTCGGTTTTGTGGTGTTTAATTTCTTGAGTTCTTTATATATTTTGGATATTAAACCTTTGTCAGATGAAGGGTTGGTGAAGATCTTTTCCCAGTCTGTAGGCTGTCGCTTTGTTCTACTGACAGTGTCTCCTGCCTTACAGAAGCTTCTCAGCCTCATGAGGTCCCATTTATTAATTGTTGACATTAAGGCCTGGGCTGTTGGTGTACTGTTCAGGAAGTTGTTTCCTGTGCCTATGTGTCCCAGGCTCTTCCCCACTTTTTCCTCTAACTGAATTAATGTCTCTGGTTTTAAGTTGAGGTCTTTAATCCACTTGGACCTGAGTTTTGTGCATGGTGACAAATAAGGGTCTAATTGCATTTTTCTACATGTAGACATCCAGTTAGACCAGCACCATTTGTTGAAGATGCTATCATTTTTCCATTGAATAGATTTGGCTTCTTTGTCAAAAATCAAGTGAGCAAATGTGTGTGGATTCATCTCTGGGTCTTCGATTCAATTCCATTGATCCACCAGCCTATTGCTTTGCCAGTATCATGCTGTTTTAATTACTGTTGCTCTGTAGTACAGCTTGAGATCAGGTATGGATATTCCTCCGAAGGATCTTTTATTGTATAGGATTGTTTTTGCTATTCTGGGTTTTTTATTTCTCCATATGAATTTGAAAATTGATCTTTCAATATCTTCAAAATATTTTGTAGGTATTTTGATAGGGATTGCGTTGAATCTGTAAATTGCTTTTGGTAAGATGGCCATTTTTACTATGTTGATTCTCCCGATCCACGAACAAGGTAAATCCCTCCATTAAGAATATGGAATTTTAAGTGTATATAAGGCAAATGCCCTCCCTTCCCCTGAAACAAACAGAATGCTCAAAAATTCAATTATCAAAACCTAAAACTAAACGAAAATAAAAGAGATACAAGGGACAAGTAGAGAATTCAACACATCTGTGAGAAGTGCACAGAAATGAGTCACTTATAAACAATAGAAAATAACACCAAAATCCTGACTTGATCTGCCACGTATTTAATATATAACCCAATTAGTGCATAAAGTATGTGGCATGTTCACTGGGACTGAATATGACCTGATTCATAAAGGAACCTGCAGTCATGTTTAAGAACTAAAGTCATACAGTTTGTTTATTATAATGGAGTAAAACTAGAGGCCAATAATAAGATATAACTTGAACAACATTAGAAATCTAATATCCTACATCTAAATAACTCACATAATAAAAAGGAGCTTGCAAAGGAAACCGAAAGCTATGTTAGATGGAATGACGCACAGGTACAACGAGGACAGTTGGGCTGTGGCTAAACTAGTGCTGACTTGGGAGGAGCAGCTAAAGAGGAGCCTAGGAAGACATTTACATTATCAAATGCAGCTTTAGAAAATAATAAAGACAAGTCAATAATCCCTACCTAAGTAGCAAGACAAATGATAAAGGAAAAATAATAAAAAGCAGAAATCTATTAAACAAATAAAAAGAATAGAAAAAAATCAATGAATACCCAAGCCCTCTAGCAATACTTACAAAGAATTTCAAGATATGAGAACACAGTCAAAGAATGAACAAGGAAGACTAAGACAAGTTCTCTGTAACTTAAATGAGCCAGTTCTCTGACCACCCAAAACTGCCCCCACTAACACAAGAGAAAGATCATCTGAACAAATGTAAGCCAGTGCTACACAGAGAAAATCTGTACAATCACAACAAAATTAAAGCATAAGGTGTGACTAAAAATAAGTCACACTACATATGCCAAAAGGGTCTGAATTCAAAATACATTAAAAATTCAAACTGAAACAAATGAAAAAAAAAAGAGTAAATATTTGAATGGACAGTTTACAAGAGAAATATACATGAACAATAAATACAGAAAATAATACTTAATCTCAGACTTTCAAGTCAAACAGGCAACATACATCTATGTATGTGCATGTTTATGTCTGTTTGTGTGTACAGGACCATATATGTATGTATGTTCATTTGTGTGCGCATACACATACACAAAACCTGACCAGCAAGTAGAGGAGGCAAAGGTTACTGTCAGACATCTTCTTCAGCTGTTTTTAATCTCATTTCTTAGAACAAAATACCTCAATGAACTAGGAACTTACTACTTTGGCTAACTTGGCCTGCAAGGAAGCCTCAATAATTCTCCTGCCTCAACTTACTCAGTGCTGCATTTATAGGTACTTGCCATGTGTCATGCCACCTGACAACACCTAGAATTCCCTAGGAGGCAAGCCTATGCGCATGCTTGTGAAAGAATATCTAGATGAGATGTCTATGATGGTACCATGCCATGGATTCCAGAGGCTGGAGTCCTGGAATGACTGAAAAAGATAAAACAAGAGAAAACTTCCTGACTGTGGAAGCAACATGAGTAGCTGCCTCAGGCTCCTGTTACTATGACTTCTGGACAAAAAAAAACCAAACGATTTGTATACCTGAACTGTGAGGGAAAGGATAAGCCCTTCCGCCCACCATGATACCTTTTGTCAGGGTATTTTATCACAGCAGCGAAACAAGTAACTAGTATATACTGTGAACACTGAGCCATTTCCCTTGTTCCTCAGCAAAGGCCTTCAGTACAGAATAAGATATAACTTAGAAATGCTTTAAAATATAAGTGCATATTTAACCATTAAAAAATTAAGCCCACACATAGGTTCTTACCCATAGACATGTTCATAGAAAGTTGTGTTCATAGAAGAAAACCTGTATTCAAATAGTTTAGCAGGTCAATTTCGTAACCTCTAAATGTCCAACTAGTAAAAGAATGCTGACGGTGTTCCTGTAAAATGAACTATTCAACAATACAAAAAGAAATGAGCACACAATGGTTACATGAACTTGGAAGCTCTGTACTGATCACTGAAGCATTGTGCTAAGTAAAAGGAGCTCTATACAAAAACTACTGCTGTGTGATTTCAGTGGAATGACAAGAAAAAGTAAGATCTATTTTCATCTGCTGAAGTGGGAAAAGAAATCAAAGCCAGTCTTGGCCACAGTAAGAGACTACCCAAAGCAATAAATAAATAAATAAATAAATAAATAAATAAATAAATAAAATTAACCAAAACTTTATTTATTTATTTATTTATTTACTTATTTACTTACTTACTTACTGGTTTTTCAAGACAGGGTTCTTCTCTGTTAGCTTTGGCTTCCTGGACTCACTTTGTAGACCATGCTGGCCTCGAACTCACAGCAATCCGCCTGCTTCTGCCTTCAGACATTGATTTGTCAGTTTCAGAACTACTTATCGGCAATATATCAGTTACTCTCTTTCCTTTAATAATATTTTTGACTAATATTGAAGTTATAAGTTGGACATTGTGGCACACATGCCTGTAATCTCAGCACTTGGAGAGGCAGAGGCAGGCAGATCGCTGTGAGTTCAAGGGCAGCCTGGTCTACAAGGACAGCCAAGGCTGCACAGAGAAATCCTGTCTCAAAAAAACAAAGCAAAAATTGAAGCTACAATAATTAGTTAACAGATTAAATTTAAACACCTTAATTAATAGATGAAATAACTGACTGGTGAGTTGCCAATTTGTTGTTTATAAATTTTGGCCAAGTATAATTATTTTATCAGTAGTTACATTGCAAGTACTTTCATATTTTCACTTACACAAATGCACATTCATTTTCTTGTTTTTCCTTTTTTTATAACATATACATTTATTTTATTACACATGAATAAAACAAGCTACATACAGCAGGGAGAACCATGTGACAATCATGAGTTATATAAATGTTACATTCATATTGATTTGGCTATTTCTATTTGTCAAACTTGAAGTAAACATCTTTCCTATCTTGTTGGGTGCAAATTTTTGAATGAAGTTCAATATTTATCATATTTCATCTCTATTAACTTAAATCATTTATCTTGATCTAAAAAGATCTTATCCCTTAATCAATGAAACTTGATTGTAAAACTAAACTATCTCGTCTTCAACCCCCCTCAGAGACTTGAGAAGGAATAAACTTTAAATGCCCGAGTGAACCAGTAGTGCAAGTTAGCAGCTTCCAAAATGAAAAAAAAAAAAAAAAAAAAAAAAAAAAGAATGAGACAGTTTACTGCTTGAACAGTCACCCAACACACTCTATAACAGTGGAAACCTCCTCTTTGGCCTTTGAGCCCAATATCTTTGCCAGACTTATTCACAAGGCGGGAACTATTGAGGACTTGCTTGCCCTGTTTTGGCAGAGTTCGGCCATCGACTCTGCCTGCATCTAAGCTTGCCCATTTTTAGGCAGAATTCTGTCTGTAGCAGAAACAAGGACATTTTTCCCAGTGGCTTGTTTGCCACATTTGAAGCTAACTCCATAAGGAGGTTCTTTGAGGCTCATCATCTCCTTAAGGTTGGCTGGGTGTTGCCAGGAGTTAACTTGTCTTGTTAAAGAATCTTTAGAATAATAAAAACATCTTTAAATGCCATATTCTGTGGGTCTCTGAGGCATTTGAAGACCTTATTTAACTATTTTACCTTATATATCTATAGAGTCATAGCTATCTTTAGACTTAGGATATATATTCTTATGCTAAATCAGACTAGTATTTGACATGACCATGATTTGACATTGACCATGACCATGACCAATGACTTAGAGATAACCTTTTTTGTGAGTAACATTAAGGCTTATAAAGATGTCAAGAACATTTAAACCAGTCACTTATGAACTGCCCTATATATCACAAAAATACCAGATTTACACCTCTTCTGCTTTAGCAAAGAAAGTTATATTCTTTATGTAATTGATGTTCATATTCTCTCTCCCTCCCTCTTTTCTCTTTCTTTCCCCCAACTCCTTTTCAATCTGTCTATGTCTCTCTGTATCTATCTCTCTTCCTCCTTCCCTCACCCTGTGTGTGTGTGTTTGTGTGTGTGTGTGTTTGTGTGTGTGTGTGTGTGTGTGTGTTTTGAGATAGGATGGCATTATACATCTCTGGCTGGTATGAAACTTGCTATGTGGGCCAGGCTGGTCTCAAACTTACAGTGACCATCCTTGACCATCCTGTCTCTCTTCCCAGTGCCAGGAAGACCAAGCTTGTGTCACCACTCCTTGGTAAGTCTACTACTTCTGACTTCCTACCTATGCTGACCAACAATAACCTAACTGATCCTTCATTGGTTTATGTTAGATTTTAGAGATGTCACTCTAATGATCACCAAAATGGAAAGAAAGCCGAAGAGAAATAAATAAATTTGAACTATTATAAAATCTTGATAAGACTGCTCTTATTTGGTTTAGCATAATTCATACCTGAGATAATCAAAGTACTGTACAATGAGATATAAATTAGACCTGCAATGGGTGATTCATGAGTGGCACCTTAGGTTTGGGGACCTGTTTGTTTCTTGTTTATAAAGACTTAGCTAGACTGCAAGTTTATTCTCCTTACATTCCTATAACAACAGTGCAGAATCTTCAGTTCACAAAGCCATATATAAATGAGATGAAGGCAAATAGTAAGGCTTTTAGTTAAGACCTCTATTGAATAGTATACTTAACTCTAGTATTTTGTCCTATAGTCATATAGTGAGTCAAGAGAGTAGATACACTAAAATAAATTAGGGCAGGCATGAGGATTATCAATGAAAATATTTTAATCAGTATTTTAATCAGTATCTAAAATATGTATCTTAAAAGTGTTTTTAAACAACAAATACTATACAAATTAATGACACCATGATTGGCAATATTTAAAATATAAAAAGCAATGGTGAAAGCCAAATAGAATTGTTGTTAATATAGTCTTAAGACTTGGAAGCACTATGAAGATGTGGGTTTGCACATGTACTAATAAACAGGCATGGCGTGGCACTAAAGGGTGGTCAACTTAGCATTTAAAAATGTTCAAACACTCTATTTACCTAGAAACAACACCTAAAATAACCTGTAATTCCTCATATCAGTGTAAGCTTACCATAATCTAAATAAATACAATGTTGACTAAGACCTGTAAGGTAATTTGTAGTTACAGAATTACAAAATTCTCTTCAGAATTGGCATAAATTCTGTTAGTAGCTAACAGGAAGGTTGCTTAGTTTACTCTTGAAGAGCAAGGAATACTTTAGGAATGAAATAACATCTAAAAGAGGAATTGAAAATGAGGAAAGGTAGATAACAAAATATTTCATGCTGAGGAGACAACCTTTATGAAGAAACAGAAGTGAGAAAAAAATATAATCCTAGCTTGCTTTCTGTTGCTATGATAAACACTGAATAAAACCAATATGGGAAAGGAAAGGGTTTTTTGGTTTTCTCCTGCCATACCATGACTGAGAGAAGACAAGGTAGAAACTCCAGGCAAACCGTGGGGAACTACTGCTTACTGGCTTGCTCCCATGACTTACTCAGTTTGCTTTCTTATATACCAACCCAGGATCACCTGCCCAGTGGTGGCGCTGCCCACCATGGGCTCAGCCCTTCCACAATGTTCATTAATCAAGAAAAATACCCTATAGACATGCCCACAGGCTAATATGATAGAGGCAACTTCTCAATTAAGCATGTTTCTCCCCAGGTGACTCTAGTTTGTGTCAAGTTGATAAAACCAATTATCATATAAGTGAGGACCTGGTAATTACAGACCCAATCACATTAGCCTGTCATTTGTTAAGCAAGCATGATGATATGTATCTAGAATCCCAGTACATCAGCATCCTAAGGCAAGAGAATCACAAGCCCCAGGCTTGCCTCGGTAAAGTTAGATTAAAAAAAAAAAAAAAAAAAGTCATTTTTTGAGACCCTACTACACAGAGTAGGCCTTCTTACAAATATTGGACCTGATATTTATAGATTTTCATTTATCATGATCCCCATCTAATAGAAGAATAATTTCTTTAAGGTCTGAAAAGAAAATAACTAAGAGGTAGCCATGGTAGAAAATATCTATAATCCCTGCACTGAGGCAGGGTTGAAAAAGAAAGATCCTGAATTCCAAGCAAATGCAGTTTATATTAACAGAGCCTTGTGTCAAAAAGGAAAGAAAGGCAGAAAGGCAAGCAGGTAGGCAGACAGGGAAGGAGGGAGGGAGGGAGGGAGGAAGGGAAGGAAGGAGGGAGGGAGGGAAGGAAAGAATAGAAGGAAGATTAAGGGCCTTGTCAGGAAAGATTCTAAAATATTGTAATGATCAGAACAGATTAGTGAATATCCTATTTTGATCATTTTCTCCCTCTGAAATATCTTAAAACTATAAATTATAGATAATTGATACGAGTACAGGTAAATATGCAAATGAAATTTGTCTATCAAAGGTCTAATTTCACTGCCTGACACAGAAGAAAGCAGTTTCAGATCTGTTAGAAAATTCATATCCAAATTCTTGTTCCACAAATGCATTCGCTTTGTTATTTATGTAAGCTACTTGTGACATGTCACTGCTTCTCTTATCAATGAATTAGTCACAGAATGCCTTTGGCAAAACCTCCTCTGTATCTCTGAGTCATGGTTTTGCACTGAAGCACAATGAGTCAGAGCCTGACGGGCTGTAGGTTCTACAGGTGCATACACAAGGCGTCTTCCATCACACTACAGCTCAGAACTACCTCTTGCAAAGAGTCTCACCAAATTTTTTAGAGCTCTCACAGTAGAAGTTACTGAGAATTCCAACAGGCCTTTATTTGTATATTTCAACTAAGTTTTTCATATATTTCTCATTTATTAGCTTCCTATGACATTCAGAAGAAAAATTAAAAGCATATTCTCATTCTAAGGCAGTGGTTCTCCACCTTTGGGGTCACTCATCAAATACTCTGCCTATCAGATGTTTACATTATGTTTCATAAGAGTAGCAAAATTAAAGTTATGCAGTAGCAATGAAATAATTTTATGGTTGGGAGTCATCACAACATGAGGAACTGTATTAAAAAGGTCACAGCATTAGGAAGGTTGAGAACCACTGCTCTAAGGCTTCGTAGTGCCAGGCAAGCACCTTTAAAAACATAAACCTACACTTACTGCCATTAAAACCTTTATCAGGCAGAATCCATATAAAATTCCACTGGAAAAACAATGTAATAATTAAACTCCATTGATATAATGACTAAAAAGATAAGAGAAAGGTGAAGCCCAAGGGAGAACTAATGAAACTTTTGTCTGTTATTTTGCTGGTTAATCTTTTGTGTCATGGTATGTTTCCTTTTTTGACCTCATCTTTTTAAAAAATTAGCAAGTTGTTTTAGTTGATTTAACCCTGACATTCAAACTTACATAATGGGATCAGGGTGGCGATGTTTCATTACGATGCAAACATATACCCAATATATTGAGCCACAGTTGTAAAATTCAATAAACAATAAAATCACAAAAACTTTAATTTGAAAGAGTCCAGTGCATACATTTCTATAAAGATAGCTTTGTTTACCTGCTTAACAAACTGCCAGTACAAAGCTTCTTTTTGTTACAATGACACATGTTCCAGGTGTACTACTTTCTAACCAAACACTTACCCTTCGCCACTGGTGAAAGGCAACAAGATCTCTTTACAAAATCTCATCTTTTTCAATAAATTTTGCATGAAAACATGTTATCCTGGCGCAAAGTTGCCTGCTGTCACATTGGAAGTGTGATAAATGTTTAATGAAAACAACACCACACAGCTTGGTGTCAGACAACAGCTATCACACAGACCTGCTTTGATCCAAACAGACACTTAAAAGGAGTTCTAAGCATGCTCTGCACCACAGAACTCTATAACCTATATGCAAATTGGAGTAAATTAGCATAAGTGACTTCCTGCTGCATAAAGAAATAAGAGGTAAGAAAAAAATATGACAGGCTTTCTAAGTATGCAACTGCTGTCAAAACTCAGAGTCCAGCTTTCCCAAATCACTTCCAACATCTTCTGCCAAACATCAGGTAGAGGGAAAATACGCTATCAACAGGAATTTATACATGGAACTCAAAAGTTACAAACACTGGAAGGCTGCCAAGGTAGACCTGTAACATACCCCTAAGTTACGATTATTACATTGTAATAGTGTTCTTATTATACACTGCTTTTCTATTTACAGCTTTTAAGTACCAAATCTCCATTTAACAGAAGAAACAACTGTATAACCAGAAAGAAGTTCTTAACTTTCTCAGAAAGTATAAAGTTCAGAAAGTTGTAACAGATCATTAGAATGTATAAACTTAAGCTCAGATGCCCGAGCAAAATATTCTAGAAGCCTTAGTGTTTAACCTAGAACAGTGTCTTGTCTACTCAGACACTAATAAAGACACAACGGTGAACACCTCCATGGAGCAGGTCATGCTTAGGAAAACTAACTGTTCGCATGAATTCTAACTTGATTCAAGTTAACATGATAGCATTGTAATCAATGGTTTGCTCTATTCTGTGCAGTGTAATAGAAAACCACAGACCTGATCATTTAAAATGAACAGGAACGTACTGAGACACAGCCTGGAGGCCAGGTAGCTCAACATAAATGGCTGGCTTCTAGAAGGGCTTTCTTTACTATCTCATAACAGAAAGATAAACAAATCAAGAAAATACTTCAAAAGGAATCTACTAAGTCAATGCCATATCAATGTTAATCCATTTAATAAACCAAACTTTGCTTGGCTTTATCACCTCTGAAGAGACTTCATGTCCCAACAATACCCAATCACTGAATATCTAACACATGATCTTGATGGACTGGGGAGATGCTGGTCAAGAAGCCCAATATACTAATCCATGAATGATGCTGCTGGGATACAGGGCCTTCAGCATCATCACACCAAGTTGCAAGTATGAGAGCCCCTGAAGTTACAAATTTCGGAGTACTGCCTTTCAATAACACCATTAAGTAAGCTTAAGATATAAGTGACACGATATCCCCAGTGTGCAATAATGGTACTTTTACCTTGGGGGTAACTAGCAAGTGTCTAATTAAAACTCAAGACCTGCGCAATGGGAAGGAATATATGCATAGTACTGTAAACCAAGTCAACTACCTGTGGCTGGAAAGTCATAGACCCTAGAAGAGAACCTATTACTGCCATATCCTTTAGCTAATATAATTTCTAATGTTATTCTAAATATTTATACATACCCCTATAATTAAGTATAGTTTCCACACCTCATTGAATACATTTCTTTCTGCAGTAGATGGAGACTACTATAGAGATCCACAAGTGGCTGAAATTCAGAGAGCCAAACCCCAAATGAGACAGCTGCAACTCAACTATTACAAGTAGAGAGGGGTACGGAAGATTCTGAGTGCCAGGGGACCAGGAGTCCTGCTGTGGTAAGTCTTTTCATGTCTTCTACATATGAATCAAATTTTTCTCAGAAACCAAATGTTATAAATGTTATATTTTTAAAGTTAATGCTTTCAAATCTTATTAAAATCCAGGACACCACCAGTAGCTTTCTCCTATTAATGATTCATATCACATTATAAGAAAAAGCAGGTATCTTTTAGTCCTTACAAACTGATACCCTTCCAGTTTCTATCACATTCCTTAAATCTGCACATAAGCAAAGTAGGCTAACAAAATGAGTAAGGCACTTATACCACAGAAGAAATTCATATTATAATCATTCAAATATTCCAGGTAAAGATGTACCTTGTTTTGCTACAGGTATATTTTCTTTTGCTTTGTGTTTTATGAACATATGGCTTCATTAAGTAAATTCTAGACATTCTAAACTGAGTTGATAAGGCAAAGGTTCTTATGCCTGAAGAAACATAAGTATGTAGATTATTTTCTCATATATGAAGAAGCACCTAGGTTAGTTGGCAGAAGTTCATACACTTGTAATTGGATTGTATATCCAGAATGAACTAATATATCCATCCTAATTATACTAGTTTTGGGTATTTTTTTTCCTCTCTTAACCTATACACTTTTAAAAGTCATCTGAAAAAAAAACAGCTAATGAACCATTAGTAAAATAAATTTAGTGATGCTGTAGAAATTACTTGTGAATATTATTAAGTATAAATCTACATAAAAAGATTAAATAATAAGGTGGGAAATGATGAAAGAAACAAAGAGGAAGGAAACAATCTTTCACTTATAACAGAAAGAAAAAAAACATAGAAAATTATTTTTCTTCTCCTTAATTATTTTCTAGGAGAGTTTAAGAATAGTGTATCACATGATCTCAAGCCCTAATTCTCATTATCAGTAATTATGAAGCACTACAAAAGAGAAGACAGTATGCACTTTGAGAAGACAGTCAGTTTGAATTAGACACCAATTGACAATGGGTTAATCCACTGATGAGTACCACTGATTGGGGGAAGTAGGAGCTATGACCCAGATGAGTAAAGTCACTGGAAACATAGCTTTGGGAGTATGCCTTGCCCTTGTCCCCTTTCTTCCTCCCTCCCTTCCCCTTTCTCTCAATCTCTATTTCCAAAATGCCAAGAGATTTCCTTCACCATACCAGTGTACTATGTGTGTATGTCTTCCCATAGGCCTAAAAAGCAACAGAGCCAGAAATCCATGGGTTGAAACCTCTGAAACTATGAACCAAAAAAATCTTTTTCTTCTTTAAATTAATTTTCTCAGGTATTTTGAAATAGCAACAATAACAAAACAAAACAAAAACAAAGAAAGAAGGAAAAAAAGAAAAAGAAATTAGGACAGCAAATAAAAGTGCCTATTTAATGAAGGTGTTAAATGAGATAGTGATGTCAATAGCTTAACGGAATTCCTGATACTGAGAATGTATTTAAAATAAAAAACCTGATAAAATGGAAAGAAGATATTTAATATTCAGTAAAAAAACAAGGTCATACTCCCTACAGTTATATAACAGCAGCTAAATGAGAAAAGATAATTTACAAAAAGCTAAGCAATAAGGCAGTCCTCTGACTGATACGTGTTAGCCATCTTCTTAGTCCATGTTTCCCAGTCTTTGAAATTTACTCTGCATCCATACCCGTCAAATCCATTAGTATACTAACTTTTTCCCTTTGCCATGAAATTATCTCCATACTTTTCCTGAGTCTCATCTTTGACTAACTCAGCCTTTCTACACTGTAGCTGGTGAAATCTATTATGTGACAGTTAATACGATTGTCAACTTAGCAGAAGCTAGAATCACTTAGGAGATAACCTTTAACCCTGTTGATGAAGGAAGTTATAGACTGGGTTAACTGAGGTGAGAAGACCTACCCTTAATGTGGGTAGCACCATTCCATGGTCTGGGGTCCCAGACTGAATAAAAAGGAAAAAGGAAACAGAGAATCAACAGTCATCTCTATTTGCATCTTTACTACAGATGCTTTGTAACCAGCTGCCTCAAGATCCGGCCACCAGGATTTCCTCCACTAATGGCCTGTACCCTTAAACTATAAACCAAAATAAAATTTTCTTCCTGAAGTTGCTCTTATCAGGAATTTTGCCACAGCAATGAAAAGGGAAATGGTAGAATATCTAACTCCTATCTCCTTTCTTATAACATTCTGGAACAAGAATTTGGAATTTTCCTAAAATAGTTGTGGGATAATCAATAAAAATGTTTACATAATAATTTACTCATCTTTTAAGCTTTTAGCACAAGGTTAATATTTCAAGAAAATGTGGTAAATGTGACATAAAAGCTAAGCACAGAGGAGTTGGAGAAAGGCTCAGGAGCTAAGAGAACTTCAAACTTTTAGAAGACCAAGCCAGTGAATCTAGCTCCAAGGGTATCTGTGTCCCCTCACACCTCTTCTGCCCTCCTTGGTACCTGAAGACATGTGCATACACCCTCATACAGATGCACACATACACATAACTTAAATTTTTAAATCTTTTTTTTTTTTTTGGAAGTTAGATAGAAACAAAACAACAAAACAGAAAAGGGTATGAGAAAAGTTACGAGTTATTACTATAATTAACTTCATAATTTTTAGAGGATAAGTAAGACACTGGCAAGCACTTACCTTCTTTTACTCTTCTTTTTAAATTTTTTTATTAATTTATTCTTGTTACATCTCAATGGCTATCCCATCCCTTGTATCCTCCCATTCTTCCCTCCCTCCTCTTTTCCCCTTATTCCCCTCCCCTATGACTGTTCCTGAGGGGGATTTCCTCCCCCTGTATATATATGCTCATAGGGTATCAAGTCTCTTCTTGGTAACCTTCTTTTTTACTCTTAATGGAATTTACCCACAAGGGTAGAGGAGGAAGCACCTCAGAGAGCTTACTTTGCATGGTGCCATGGAGTCATCACTGCACTAGGCTTCCATCAACTCACCCGCGTTTGAGGCTGTGCACGTCTCTGTCCTTGCCTTTATCCTTCTCCTTTTCTCTCTTCTCTTTGTCCCGGGCTTTACGTCGGTCTCTGTCCCTGGACCTACTGCGAGTTCTTCTGTGACTGGATCTTTCACTGCTTCGACTATGGGAGCGTGGACGAGGTCTCGATCTGGACCTACAACGAACCGGTTTTATTAAATACATTTAGTCTGCTTTGAATTTAAAATGCAATTGACGTAAATTACTTGAGAGTACTTAGTTTCAATTCTAGACCTCAACATTAGTTGTACAAAGTAAGTATATAAATGATCCCCTACACATAATCACTCTCTTAAAATTAAATGAAAATATATAGATGGCATCAATTTTGAAGGAATTAAAGCTCAGTCTAAATGTTAGAAAAGGAGAAAATTTGAGATACAAATAATAGGATAAAAGAGTATCATGTAAGCTGAGTAAGAAGAATATAACCTTAATACTAAAATTAGTAATACTACCTGTCTACAGTGTTAATTTGAAGCATCTCCAGGTGTGTGGATGGAGGAGACAGAGAAAAAACAGAAATGTGTGATTATAGATAAATTAATTTCACTAATCATTTACTTTATGTACAACATATGACTTTAGATAAAACATGCTGTGTGCCTAAAACTTATAATAGAACTAATTTCATGATAAGCAAACAATGCTAGAAGATAAGAAGATGGCTCTGGGAATAAAGTGCTGGTTGTGAAAACATGAGGACCTAATTCAGACCCTGCCACACACCCGAAGAGCTGGGCATGGTTGCCAGCATCTGTAACTTCAGCACTGAGCGTAGAGACAGGGAGATTGTGTCAGATTCTAAGGACCTGCTTGCTAGTGGGTTTAGCCAAGGTGGTGAACTCCAAAATCAGTGAGGGACTAGCTCTCAAAAACTAAGGTGGGAAAGTGACTGAGGAAGACATTCTAACACCAACTTCCAGCCTCCACACACGGTTACACAGGTGAGTGTGCTGCCCCCCACGCACAGTGTTAGCAAGTAAAATCTTTGCTGTTTGCTTTGTTGTTGTTGGATCTTTTCATAATTGAGGCTCCTCCCTGTGTTACTCAGACTGCTCCTGACTTTCTAAGCACTAGCAGGCACATGCCTCAGCCTCCTGAGATGCAGAACTACAGATAAACAGCATCATATTTAGCAACACAAAAAAGTCTGAAATGTTCAAATAAAGTTTTAAGTCTCTCAAGTAATATAACAAATCAAATGTATTTAATATCTAGAAAAAGGGATTTCGTTTTCCTTGGAATTCCTTTTATCTATTCACTATCATTTCTATTTTCTCATTGTGTCAGTAAGACCATTTACCCACTCTAAGCCAGTGAATCATATAAAATGAGTCATTTTATTTGGTATAATACTTTATGTGCTAACACATAATGAATTCAGGTCCTGGCCAGAGTACTGACAGGACATCCTCTAGTAGACTTATAAGCCTACAGATAAGTAAAAGAACTTCATTAAGGCACAGGAGAGAGTGGCCAAAAGCAAGACTTTGCTGGGGGTAGGGTGGGGAGGACACAAATTCTTGAAAAAGTAAACAGGAATGAGAAAGTTACAGTTTTATAAGCTTCCATTCTTCAGATAAACCCAAGACTGTGCACCCAGAACAGATGAACTCCAACAGAAAAAAAAATTCTGATTAGAAAAATCAAAGACCATCTGACAACCACGACAATAAAAGGTGAATCCTGAAAGAAAAAGTTAAGGGTGATATCCAAAAATTCTAGGTAAGTGCTCTACCACTGAGCTACCTACCCAGCTTTGTGATATTCACACACGTTATACGTAAACTGTTTTCAAAGCTCTGGCTAAATCATAAATCATCTTAACAACATCAGTTTCTAAAGAGCTAAGAATGAAAGCATGAAACCAAAATATCAGCTATCCCCATAAGCAGAAGACCTCCACAGCCTCAGACCTAGTTAACATCCTGCTAAAACAAAGGCTGAGATCATATTACTGTGGAGAATACAATAGTATTACCAGTGTGCTATTCATCATGCCCAGGATAGGATTTTTTGTTTTGTTTTGTTTTTTGTATGCCTTGTATACAAACAAAGCTATAAAATATGCACCAAGTATGCCAAACAAAGCTAGAGCTATCACAATATCTGAGTTTAAGACACAGCCACACTATACAGTAAGAGTCAGTAACACAGTGTGAGGTCTGAATAACAACAGCTATTCAGATGAATGGAGTGCAATACTGATCCCTGAAATTAGCCATCTGCAGGTCAAATAATTCTTGACAAAAGTACTGAAATATATACTGAAGAATGGAGAAAGCCTTCCAATAAAGGGTAGTGCGAGAAAAGCAGACATCTAAACACAGTGGATTAAAACATGATGCCATCTCTTATCCTGCACAAAATTCAATTTGAAATGAATCAAAGAACTAAATAGTAACATTGAAATTATTAGAGAAAAACAGGGAACTCTTCAAGACATTGGTATGTAAATTCATATTTTAAACATGACACTAATGCATAGATGAAATAAAAATATAGAATTATATATTAACAAATATATATTAATATATAGATATCAACAATTGGGTTTGCATATAATTTATATGTTAACTGGCATATAATACGCATATAATATATAGAAATATGCATGCTAACCAAAAAAATTTTAAAGATAGATAAGCTATTTTAAACTCTAAAAATGCTTTACAAGCTTTGTATTTTGAACAAATATCTAATAATTTATTGTAATTTGCTTATTTTTCCTCTAAGAACACAGTTGGGAAAAATATATAGCCACCAATAGTTTACATTGTGAGTTATAGCTGGTGTACATTTTGTCAAAATCAATTTTTACTGTATTCCAAACTAAATATGCATGTTAGCAATGTACTCAAAATTAGATAATACTAAGTTAAAAATAAAGACTTCTTGAAACAATGGTTTTCTCAAATAAGTTATTTCTTTTCTGAGGACCTATTTCCTCATATGCAAAATGAAAGTACCGCCAACTACCTTAAGGTACTATTTACCTAGATAAATCGTGCATTAACAGCCACGTAAGTCAGGAAAAGCGAGGCAATGAGAAGGCAGTAACTGAGGGCGCACTAATAGGAATTTGTAACCCTGAGCCAGAAGCCTATGAAATATGTTTCTCTTGTGCCATAGCTAATGCCATAAAACAGTAATCTGGTCAGGAAGTGGTGGCACTCGCTAATCCCAGCACTAAGGAGGCAGAGGCAGATGGATCTCTGTGATTTTGACTCTAGTCTGATGTACAGAATTGGCTCAAGGACAGCCAATGCTACCCTGTCTCAAAAAAAACCAAAAAAGAAGAAAAACAAATAAAAACATGCAAACAAACAAACAAAAAACACTATTCAGATTTTGAACCTTTAAGATGTTAAATTTAACATACAGCTTACCCAAATTTCAGTGTATTTCTATTATACATGAAAGCAAATAACAACCTGAAGTGGGAAACAAACAAAAAACAATCATGCCTTCTCCATAGGTGATCCTCAGTAACAAAATAAATGACTGTCATGTTGGCTTTCAAGACAAAGACTCTATCCCCTATCACCCAACAAGGCAAGCCTACTGAGAACAAACAGACCTGGGAGCTAAGGCAGTATCCAAGGAAAACAAGGCTCAACTGACACTGCCCCTAGACAAACAGATCACTGGAACAATGCTAGAATTTGTGATTAGCAAAGTATTTTATTTTATCCAAGTCTTCCCTCACTACTTTCCTTCTCAGTCGCTACTCTCTTTTTTTTTGCATTTTTTTTATTAATTTATTCTTGTTACATCTCAATGTTTATCCCATCCCTTGTATCCTCCCATTCCTCCCCCCCCCCCATTTTCCCATTATTCCCCTCCCCTATGACTGTTCCTGAGGGGGATTACCTCCCCCTATATATTCTCATAGGGTATCAAGTCTCTTCTTGGCTACTTGCTGTCCTTCCTCTGAGTGCCACCAGGTCTCCCCCTCCAGGGGACATGGTCAAATGTGAGGCACCAGAGTACGTGAGAAAGTCGTATCACACTCTCCACTCAACTGTGGAGAATATGCTACTCTCAATTTACCCTGTCAATTAAGAAAATTCAGTCAGCTTCGAAGCTATCTTGTGGTTTCCTCTGACGTAAACACTTTTGTAGAAAACATGCCTGCAGTTCTTCAAACTTGTATTTTCGGTTGTGAGCCTAGCCTTTAACGGCTAGGCCATCTCTCTAGGCCCAGTTCTTCAAACTTATCTTCCTCATTATTCCTCAAATATACTCAAGAAATTCATGTCATTCTAGAATATTCTCCTAACAATGTTGTTAGTGTAATATACTAAACTAAGGTGGCAAAAGCACATCTATACATTAAGGTATCCATTACATCAAATTAAATAAAATAATACATTTTTTAAAACCACACTGTACAATGCTACAGGATCTTCTTCCTTTCATTATCTTTATCCTCATACTACGGGCCTCTTAAACTTGCTTATTATCTTTACATAATAAAGATACTCCAAAGAAATATCCACAGAAGAAAAGGTAACAAATGAAAAACTACAGGAAGTGTAAAATTATAAAACACAGTTTTAAACAACCATAAAAATCATACACAGATTTTAAAAGAATTAAGCTGAAAACAAAATAAAATGGATTAAGCTAATGACTTTTTGGTTATCACAAGATTTATATCTTAGATATATGATCAATTGTTTGCATTTATGTAGCTTTACTAACAAATCTGAAGAGTCTCATCAAGAAAAAATAATAGATCAGAATAAAAAGATATCCTACTCTGACCAAACAAAGAAAAAGGAAACTATATTAACACTTAAGATGTTATTTGTCCCCAGTTCCTTAAATAAGTATGTTTCTGATAAATCACTCTAGAAGTCTCTGGAGTACAAAAGCCAATATGGAGATGTATTATAAGCAAAGAACCATTTGGTAAAAAATGTGGGACTCTAGAACACACAATATATAAGCAATAAATAGACAGCAAGATGTCCTATTATACCAGATAAATGCTTTCAATATCTACAGAATAAGAAGAATAACCATAACATCTCTACATAAAATGAATTACTGCCCTCAAAAGCCAATTTTTCAAGTTTAATTGGCTAATAAGTTCTAAACACATGTAATCAAAACAGATACCTTAATATTTTGTCTTTCAAAAATAGCTTCAGTACTTCAAACAGTCCTTAAGTTGAGTGCTACAAATAAAAATAACATTTACTATAAAATAAAAAATTATAATTCCAATTAAATAATTGCATTTTAAATAAAACCTAGCATAGATTTCATGTCAGGATGACACTATAAAAATGTGCATTCCCTGCCAAAACCTAATTGAAGTCCTAACAAGGGGAATTTTTAAGATGTACACTCTGTACACTGTGAGAAAAGAGATGTCCATTGGTGGGTTAGTGGTAAAGAAAAACTAGAAAACATAATGCCAAAACTCAAACCTTACAAAACCAACATTACATCAAGGGATGTGAAAACCCACTACCCTAGTAAATTCTGATTGTCTACCTACTTTGAGAATCACCTCAGAGATCAGTGATGCATGTGTAGCTCTGGATCTGGAAGCACATTTGCAGAAGGATTAACTCAGGAGGGAAGACTGGCCTAAATCTCAGGGCATAACCAGGGGATACCAAATACAAAGAGGAAGGAGAGGCAGCTTTCAGGGGGCGCTTCCTTCCCCAACCTCCTGGCTGTGGTGTTACCGCCACTCTGCTCTGCCATGCCTTCCCTGAAAGGCTGTAGTGAGACCTCTGAAACCATGAGTCACTAAAAAGGAAAAAGAATCAACCTGGCATCAGCCTTCTCCACTAAAAAGTGCACAGCAAAACAATGGCTTTGATTTTCCTGAAGAGCTCAAAGGAGAAGAAATGTGAGCCATAATTTAACAAATAGCAAACTGCCCTTTGAAAACAGACTATAAATAAAATAAGATAAATATTGCTAGTCCCTAACAAGTCAAGGTTACACTACAATTTCTGGATCATTCAAACTATAATTAAAGAATGCAAATTTAAAAGCTCAGAGATAATTAGATAAAACTAATCTAAAAGAATAAAGTAAAAAGTGGAGAAAATGCCAATGGACAGAGAATAAAGACTAAGATAGTAGACTTAAATTTAAGTATGTTAGTAATAAGCATATCAGTAGTAAGCATAATTCAACTAAGTAATACAAACAAAAATTAAAACAGAATGAGACTGAAAAAGCAAAACTACAGACAACTTTCACAATGAAACTAAATAGTAAAATCAAAGAAAGGTTTAGTATGGGAAAATATTATGCAGACATAAGCAAAAAGAAATCTCCTGAACTGTGCCAGCATACGATAAAGCAGGATCATAGAGAGAGAGAGGTCATCACTTCATGATGGCAAGCTCAACCCACAACAAAAGAATACAAAGTCTGAATTTGTAACATGTAATATCACAGCCAGTAAACATAAAAAGTAACACTAAAAATCTTAAAGGCAGAATTTTAAGAGTACGTTTGAGTGTGAGTTCTAGGCAACTGACAAAATGAGCAATAAGGAAAGAGAAAGGACCTGAATATTTTATGAATTTTATGATTTTCTGGTTCTTGAGAACTGTACATCCCTGATGATATTGTAGGTCACAAGCACCATCTCCGTGCACTTAAAACACAGACATGCTTTACTGGAAAAGAATTAAAAAGAAAACAGAAGACAGCAGAGCTTCCAAAGGCTTGAAAATTAACTAATACATGTTTATATAACTCATAGGAAAAAAGGTAATCACAGTGAATATTTTAAATATAAGTGAAAATGAAAATATGACATTTCAATATACAGGATATAGTTACAGCTAAAGTAAAGTTAGAGGAAAAATTATACAACTAAATCCACATGTAAGAGAATAGTATGAAAGTAGGTTAAGCACCCATCTTGAGAAGTTAGGAAAAGGACAGAAAATTGAACTCAAAATAGGAGAGAAAGGAAAGAAAAGACCAAAATAAAAGAAAACAAGATTAAGAAAGACAAAAGCTGGTTCTTCGAAATGATTAACTAAGTTGGCTAAACTCTCAGTGGAAATGATAGAGAAAACACAAAAACAGTGAAATAATAAGTACTGCCATTAAATGAAAGTACAAAAAGTAGGGGGGAAAAAAGTGTTTTAAAGACCAATGATACTGGATAGTAAGGCGTTCAATGTGTACACCTGAGGACCTGAGGTTCAATTCCCAGAACTAACAGAAAAAAAGGTCAGGCATGAGCTGGAGAGATGGCTCTATCTACTAAGAGTACTTGCTCTTCCAGAGACTGTACCACCCATGTCAGAAGGCTCATAACCGTCACTCCAGCTCCAGAAGCATCTGGTGCCTCCAGCCTCTGCAGGTATTCACTGTGTATGCATGCATGCGCAAACACACACACACACACACACACACACACACACACAGAGTCAGTGTCTGTCTGTCTCTCTCTGTCTGTCTCTGTCTCTGTCTCTCTCTGAAAAATAATAATAACTTAAAAAAGAAGCCAGATGTGATAGCACACAGCACTGGGAAGGCAGAGGCAAAAGGATCCCAGGTTTCTGACCAGCCAATCTAGCCAAATCAGGGAGCTCTACTTTCAGTGAGACCTGGCCTCAACAATTTGGTGGGGTGTAACCTAGGATGACACTTAATACTGATCTCTGGCCTCCGGATGTACATACAAAAACACACACAAAACAAAGCAACTGTTTCAGCCAGACAGTACCAGACTAAGATGCCCACAAAAAAATAAATATACTAAAGGAACTTTGGAGTATCCCTATTTCTTCCAGCCTTTGTTTCCAGACCACAAGGCAGGAAGCAAAAACTCAAAACGTGGAGGCCTTCTAAGTTAAGGACTCTGGAGCCTTAAAGAAGGACCCAATAGCAAGACTTTGCAAGGTGTTGTACCAACCAGGAGGAAAGGAAACTCTGCAGTAAGGGTCACCTGATGTCTTCTAGTCTGTAAATACATGTGGTAAAATGCTACGGGATGAAAATAGAATGGAAAGCAATGAAATCCCCAAATACCAATGTGGAAGAGAAACAGTGTTCCCACTCACCGTATTAAAGAGAGTTCTCACATAGGACATCAGTGCTAGAGCAGCAACACTGGAGCTGAATTCATCATAGAGTAAATGTTTTAACCAAGCAAGAAAGCAAGACTTGAGATTGTAAAATATAACTACAGGATAACAATAAATCACAGCTACAAAAAGGTTCCTTAGATTATGTGTCATTTTAATGAATGCCTAATGTTTTCAAATATGAAGGTTAAACAGGTAAAACTTTATTAATAAGTCTCCTATTTGAAATTCACCACAAAAATCATAATGGAGGTGGGCAACGTGGTCCTGGGCTCAAAGCTCAACACCAGAAAGAAAGATGGAGGGAGGAAGGAAAAAGACAACTGAAAAAGAAATAAATCATGATGGCTAATATTTCAGCCCAAACCACATAAATCTATTCAGAAAGAACCCCAAATAGGTCAAATATCCACAGCAGCAGCAATTATCCTCTGGTAGGTAAACACACACACACACACACACACACACACACACACACACACACACACACACAGAACTCAAATAAGACAAATGCAACTTATTTTCAGCACTTGTTATTTGCTGACCTTTATCTACCTTAAAGAAACATATTTCATCAACAGGTTTCCCTAATATTTGAATCTCTATGACTAACATTACCTATTTTCACCAAGAGGAGAAGCTCCAATGTCTATGTGGTATAAATCAAGTGTGTAAATAGCATTTTTCCGTGTGTTGCTATGTAATTCCCTACTAATAGGTCAATAAAAAACTATGCATTAAAATTCCACACATCTTTATTAAGCCTATTTTTCAAATCAACATTTACTATTATCAGAATTCAAATCTAATAAAAATCAAAACCATTTTTATGTACTGTAATAGCTAATGCTTTAAAATATGCATAATGATATGAATGTTTAGTCTAGTTCTTGTTTAGCCAGGGGCCAGGGCCTGTGGTCTCTGCCATAATGCATAGTTTTTTAAGAAATAGGTCAGCTGTGCTCATGTTACTGTCTACTTCCAAGTACTTAAATAGAGGTTGCTATCACCTCTTTTTTAGGTGTTTAGAAGATGAACCACACTCTCATATTAGGGACAGTTGATTGTTTTGTTTTTATTTGGTTTGGGGAAAACTGAACTCTGAAATAGTCAAAGATCACAGAAAATCTATGATAAAACTGAAATTTGAAAGCAGGTCTGTCCATATCCTGTTAATTACTGCACGGTGTCTGTGAGATCTACTGTGGTATTACTTTAAATTAAAAATACACAAGATAAACTAAGATACCTAAGATATAATACATAAGACACAATACAGACTCATTTCTCAAATATTACCAGAAGATTTAACCTTCCTTTTTACAGACAGGCCCATTTAGTAAGTATTGGAATTCTCAAATACCAAATTCCTGATCCTATTCTCCAGTTTCCACTTATTTTTTATATATAATTTTTTATTAATTATTTTTCTTATTTTTTACATATACATTTATATTATTACACATATACACAATAAACTACCTATAGCAAAAAGAACCATGAAAAAATCAGGAATTATATAAATGTTACATTCTTAGTGTTTTGGCTATTTGTATTTGGCAGCTTTAAAAGAAACATCTTTCCTATCTTGGTGTGTCTAAAATACAGAATGTAAATCAATATCTATCATATCTCGTCATTATCAATTTAAATCCAAGATGGCGGCGCTGATCACACACTGCAACTGATCAGCAGGACAACCAGGACTGCACAGCGACCTAAAGACCAAGCTGAGATCTACACAACACCAGTGCTGCTGAGTCCCAGGTGAGGGGGATCCACATTGTGTGGAGGATGGGTGGGTCCGACCGGTGGCCACCCAGCTTACCCACGGAAAAATCCTGGGGGACAACCCACATTAGCCGCCATCTTAAGAAAGACTGGGACATCCGTGCAGCTTTGGGCTCTCACTGCCAGTCTGCTTACGGGGATCTGGGACAAAGAGCAGACAGGCAGAGCTGAGTCCCGGCACGCGACACAGTCCACATCAGCTGCCATCCCAAGAAAGAGTGCGGGGCACCCAAGCACCTTTGGGCTCTGTTCTCTGTCTCCACTTTTAAGGAAAGATGCTAAAGGGTAGATCTGGGAAGAAAGAGAAAACACAGAATGCTAGTGCTTTCCTCACTAAAAACACATAACCCACCCACTCAGCCAAAGGTTAAGTCATTTAGTCAAGTTCAAAGATCTTCAAAGACTTCTTAGATCCGGATAAGCCCATATGTTACCAAAATTCTGTGAAAAAGCTATTACTTTTCAATCTGCTTCTCATGTTTAAGATACAGGACACACAGATGCTTGGCATCACTCATCAGTCTTCCTAAAATTTCACACTAGCTAATCAAGGTCCACCAATAACTTTCCTACCAAAACCCCCTAGAAGCCTTTATTGTATCAGTGCCTAGCTTGCCTGTTAAATCTGAAAGTAACCATAAAAGACCTTTCAGTTACTGTACAATACGTGTTAATTTGCTAATTTCTTCACAGGTAATCAATTAAAATGTAAAATATTGAATAAAATTAGTTGCACTAAATTTAACAGCTGCTCCATAAGCATAATTAGTTTCACAAGGGCCATATGTACTCTGAACAGAGAAAGAGTTGAAACAAATAGACAGATTTTAAACAAGTTTGAGAAAATCTGCATTTAATTAGCAGGTGGGCACTACAACTGCATAACGTTTTTATACATTTATATTTATGAAGTGACGGAAGATCTAAAGGCTTTTTAAAACGGCGTTTATTGTTTGAATGGGAACTGTTTTGCTGCATGCTAAAGTGATTTAACTCCTTATAGCTCTGCTTTGAAAAAAATCATAAATGGTGAAAGAAAACATGTGGAAAATTGTAAAACTAGAAAGAATTCACGACAAAAAACAGATACACATACCATAACTAAAAGGAAACTACACTTAATTAAATGTATACTACATCTGGAATATCAGCCTAATAAAATGTGAAACTATTAATTTTCATTGTTCTAAAGGAAATGAGGTCAGTGTCATTTAATAATTCCTCCAATTACACTGGACTAACTCCTTGAACTGTATGTTCTGGACATCATTTAATCTCAAAATGCTACATTCTTTACAATATTTTTACCTTAAACTTTGAATAAAGGCATTTAAATTACCAAAAAGGTAAGGGAATAAAGTCAGCAAATGAAAATTTTTAGCAGCTGGTAGCTGCTAAACATTATAGTCTAAACCTTAAGGCTTTCAGGTGAAGTTTGTCACGGATGTCCATGAGAATGGAACACACTTTCTTTATAACACCAAAATCACTTTAAAACAAAAAACATTGCTGTAAGATTAAGATGATATATACCTCACTACAGGTAGCTATACTTATTGTTATTAATTTTAAGAATATGGAAGTATTTTTCAATGACAAAATGTTTTCTTTCTTAATAAAGTAATAACTTTTGTTGGAGAAAATTACAATTTTCCCCAAAATAAAGGAGTAATGAAGCCAGCTCCAGTATTATCAGTCAATACAACAATAAATTCCTGCACTGTCTAAGACAGAAAGAGAAAACCAGGAGTGCTTATCAACTAAACTAGTACCTTGAAATTTAATTATGTCTTCACTTACCCAAATAAATAGTGGATATTAGTTTATGTCAAAAGGAAAGATAATGAGCTACTTTCTTTAAATTAGAAGGGAGATGTGTGCAAAGTTAAGCATTTAATTACCAACTTTTGTTCTATCTCATGTTCAAACTAAAAACTATCAAATTAATACGGGCCTATGAAAGAAATTTTTGTATTCATAAAATCCATGAACCAGAACAAAAATTGAAACAATAAATACAGCTGTGTAATCAAACTCCGATATTTTTTAATTGACTTTAGTAATTGCTTCATAGTCAACAAGAAACAAGAAAATCACTCTCCCAGTAAATGAATTTTGTCATTATAAATTTGATGATATGATGCTTGCAATATGCCCGGGTGTGGTAGCATATACCTTTAATCCCAGCACTGCAGAAACAGAAGTAGGTCAGTCTCTGAATTCTAGGCTAGGTTGATCTAGAGAGCAAGTTAGGACAGACAGAACTAAACAGAAAAAAACTTGTCTTGAAAAACTAAAAAAGTAGAGGATGGGGAGGAGGAAGAGGAAGAAGAAGAGGAGGAAGAAGAGGAAGAAGGAGGTGGAGGAGAAGGAGAAGAAAAGAAGAAACTAACAAGTTTTACTTAAAAATTTCTTTAAATTTATCTTTATAAAACACAATTAACATCTGTGAGAAAAAACATATTCAGTACAGACCAAGTAGTTTACAAGTCAGATTCCTATCTGCATAATTTTTAGATGTGGTTTTCAATTAGTTTCTGTTTGTTTTTTGCTTCTCTTCCAAATCTATGATTAGTCCTAAATTGTTTATGTCGATATTTTAGTTGTGTTAACAAGGACTTTCATAGTAATAATATGAGATATGAGATAACCTAGGCATGAACTACCTCAAAGATCACCATATTTTATAAATGAAAACTGTACCACAGTATTTCTGTATATTGTACATTTAGATACAAGAGAAAACAATAGTTGAAATCAGAGCATACATTCATATATTCTTTGATTTGATACGAGTACTTTAAAAACAATTGCAACTTTTCTTTGAAAATGTATAATAGGAAGCATAGCAGTTTTTTAAATGAAACATAGCCAGTGTCTTCAGACTTCAGACAAGTAACAATGATTATCTTTTGTTGGTGGTGGTGGTGGTGGTGGTGGTGGTGGTTTTTCACAACAGGGTTTCTCTGTGTAGCCCTGGCTGTCCCTGGACAGCTTTGTAGACCAAACTGGCCTCCAACTCACAGAGATCGTCCTGCCTCTGCCTCCTGAGTGCTGGGATAAAAGGTGTGCACCACCACACCTGGCTTAACAATGAGCATCTTAAATTTAAAATGCCCTAAATAATTGATTGAAAATTAAAGTCAAAGTCATGCTCTTTCTTACTTATCCCTTATCTTTATCCTACACGTTTTCAGACTTAATAAAGGAAATCTTAAATTAAAATTTTAATATAAGTTATTATTATAAATAAATAAATGATTTTATACTACCGGAAACAACAACCAAAAAGAAAAAAACCAACAAAGAGGGATATCATTAAAACAAAGCATGTATATCCATTACCTACAATTACCTACAATAAAGCCAATAACATTCTTGCATTAAAACTTACACTCATATTTAAATGTCAAATTTGGAGTTTCTAAAATTATTTTTCTGTAGCTACTTTTACCCCCCTGAGTTTCTTGTGGAGATAGTGGTTTAAATACAAAATTATACAAAAATATAATCATGTTTTTTTTCAACTGGCATTCTCATCTTAAAATACCAATAAGATTTTCAAACTGAATAATCAAACTCACAATGAACTGCCTTAAGTTTAGTATAAGATCAACTTGCACTGAAAATACAGACATTTATTTCTTTTTGTAAGCCCAGCAAGATGGCTCAGCTGGGAAAGGTGCTTGCAGTTAAGTATAAAGCAGTCTTGGCAAATGGTTTAATGCAGAAAAGGTTTCCACACAACTCTCAGAGAGGTCTAGTTTCCATCACTACTTGGCTTACATTAACTCTGGAAATCCAATAGTGCCCTAAGTTCTCAAATTCAGTCCTGAGTAAGCCAGAGAGCCCAGAATGCCAAGCCCTGGAAAGTGCCTAAAGACACACACACAATGCCTCAAATACTTCAGAGGTCTAACCTGGCAGGTGAGTGAGTTACGAAGGGATAAAAAATAAAGCTTTACTCTCTGGCCCTCTCAAAGACAGTGTGAACCCCAGCTGGAGAGTGTCCCTATCACCTGAAAATGGGGATCCATAAAATTACTATAGCTGTGTTCATTAAGTGTCAGTTTTATGTTTGACACTGTGAACTTCACAAATGATTTGTTACTAACATAAAATCCAGAAGGCCCAAACACATCTGACATCTTTTTGCCTTCCAGCCTTTGAGGTAGCTCTTCCTACTCTGCTAGCATGGCTCCTTGGATCCCATAGCCTCCCTCTAGCCCTTGCCAAAATTCCTTTTCCTCATTAAGCTGTCACTCCAACCTTGTTAATACTGAAGCATGAATTCTCCCGACCTGCAGTTTCCAATGTCCCTACCTTGTCTTCTTTTACACTGCATGTCACATAACCCAGTGCTTCCTGCGTTGAACTTATTGTTTATCTTCGTTCACCTTCTTTAATAAGATCAACAAGACAGTTTCTCACTTAACAACTGTGTCCTAAATATCTAGAACTGTGCCTGTCACAAAAGATACTCAAACATTCATTTTAAATGAGTAAATTCATATACATTACCAATTTTTGTCCTGCCTCTTAAAGTCTAAAGTTATATCATTTTTTCTTAATAAATTTAGATAAATATTGAACTGATCTTTTTCCATGAAAAAAAAACTTAATGTGTATCAGAAACTAATGGCATTCTTTGTTCTTACCAGTAAATAACCCTGAGTACAGCTAACATTATAACACTGTAAGTTATTGGGGTTCAAATTTAGGTTGCTCTGTATTGTACATGCTATAATAACAACAGCCAAGAAAACTCATAAAGTAAATTTGAACCCAATGAACTCTTTTCTAATTTTCAAAACACACACACACACACACACACACACACACACACACACACACTGCAAAGGAGTGATCTAGTGCACAAACAGCCATTTGTCACATATTATAAGTTCTGGAATTATTTCTCTCTGCAAGCTATAATTTTCCCTAGACCACAAAAATTATGCTCATGTGTCCACGACACTTAACTCTAAAGTCAATATATACTATAAAGCTCCAAGGACAATCCCTAACATGCCACATATACCAAGTTCATTTTGTTCGCTTGTCCCCTGAGGCCCGACTATACTATCTAATGTTTTTCAATAGAGCAAAAGAAAGCATTTTAAAAAAATTTTCAATGTCATAAATTATCTTAGTAATTAACTGGTTGAGCCCTCAGAGAGTTTAAAAACTATATAAATATGGGTCAGACACAGTGATACATTCCTTTACTCTCCACATTCAGGAGCAAAAGCATGTGGATCTCAGTGAATTTGTGACCAATCTGTTCTATACAGTGAGCTCCAGGCCAGCCAGAGCTATATTGTGACACCCTGTCTCAAAAACAAAACTGCATGTATATATACATACAGAGAAAGAGAGAGGGGGAGCTAAGAGACAAAGAGAAAGACTAAACATTTTCTATAAATATTAGCACAAAATGAACCAAAGGCTTAAAGATGTAAGAAAACAGAAAAAACAAACAAACAAACAAACAAACAAAACAAACAAACTTTCAAAACCCAACTCTTGGCAAAGAATTCTTATAAATGACACCAAAATCATAATATGCAAATGAAAAATTAAGAAATTTAGACTTTATTAAAATTTAAAACTTTTTCTCTGGGAAGGATGCCACAAAAAAATGAAAAGACAAGCTATAATGGAGAGAAAGTACACAGTAACTACCTATTAGAAAGTGGGGTTGCTTGTATGTATTGTCAAACTACTCAAGAGCTAAAACAGGAGAACTGTTTGAACCTAGTTGTTTGAGGCCCTCCTGGGAAACATAATGACACCTGAAATATTAACAATAAAAACTAAAAATTTAAAAATTGTTAAAAATCAACAAATTCAAGCAATTCAATTAGAAAATGAACAAAACCTTTTCCAGCCCTTTACTCTCAGGTAATGTCTATCTTTGTTCCTGAGGCGTGTTTCTTGAATGCAGTAGGATGTTGGATCTTGTTTCTGCATCCATTTTGTTAGTCTGTGTCTTTTTACTGGGGAGTTGAGGTCATTGATATTGAGAGATATTAATGACCAACAATTGCTGGATCCTTTTGTTATGGAGTTGGTGGTGATTGTGTGTGGCTGTGCCTGTTTTGGTTTTGCTGTTGTGAGATTATCTACTGTGTTTTCTTGGGTGTAGTTGACCTCAATGTGATGGAGTTTTCTTCTACTATTGTCTGTAGAGGTTGGTGTGTAGATATTGTTTACATTTGGTTTTCTCATGGAATATCTTGTTTTCTCCATCTATGGTGATTGAAAGTTTTGTGGTCTCTTAGTGTCTGGATGACCTCAGCCCAGGCCCTTCTGGCTTTCACAGTCTTTGTTGAGAAGTCAAATATAATTCTGATGGGTCTGCCTTTATATGTCACATAACCTCTTTGCCTTGCTGTTTTTAATATCTTTTCCTTGTTCTACAGATTTAGTGTTTTGACTATTATGTGGCAGGAGGAATTCCTTTTCTGATCTAGCCTATTTGGTGTTCTGTAGGCCTCTTTATGTTCAAGGGTATCTTTTTCTTTAGGTTGGGGAAATTTTCTTCTATGATTTTCTTGAAAATATTTTCTGGTCCTTGGAACCTGGCATCTTCCATTTCATCTACTCCTATAATCCTGGGATTACACCTTCTCCTGGTGTCCTTTATTTCTTTGATGTTTTGAGCCACAAATTTTTCTATTTTAATATTCTTTGAGAGATGTATCAATTTCTTCTATTGTATCTTCAGCCCCTGAGATTCTCTCCTCCATGTGTTGAATTCTGTTGGTTGTACTTACCTGTTCGATTCCTGATTTCTTCTCTAATTATTCCATTTTGAGGGTTTTCTCAATTTGTGTTTTCTTAATTGTTTCTAATTCCATTGTCATATCTTGAACAGCTTTACTCATTTCCTTCACCTGTTTGATCATGGTTTCCTGTTTCCCTCGATAGCACCTATTTGTTTGTATTTTCCTGTAATTCTTGGAAGGATCTATTCATTTCCTCTTTATAATTCTCAAGTAACTGAATAAGCATAGCTTTAAGGTCATTTTCCTGAGATTCGGCGTATCTGTTGTTGTCTGGGCTTTCTGATGGAGCCATGCTGTCCTGGTTTTTGTTGTTTATCTTCTTAACCTTTCCTTTAGGCATCTGCTGAGGGGCCTTGGGATTTCTAAGCTGGCAGTCACAGTGGTGAGTATAATTGGAAGGTAGTTGCTTCATTTACTGGATTGGCAGAATCTTTGTTCTACAGATTCTTTGATAACAAGACAGGTTAACTTCCGGCAATACCCAGCCTACCTCAAAGATGATGAGCAACTAAGAACCTCCTAATGGAGTTGGCTTCAAATGTGGCAAACCAGCCACTGGGCAAAATGTCTTCGTTTCTGCCACAGACAGAATTCTGCCTAAAAACAGGCAAGCTTTGATGCAGGCAGAGTAGATGGCCAAACTCTGCCAAGACAGGGTAAGCAAGTCCTCAAAAGTTCCTACCTCACAAATATGTCTGTCAGATGATGCTCCAATGTTACAGAGAGTTATGGGTGACTATTCAGGCAGCAAACTGTCTCTGTCATTTTTTTTAATTTGGAAGCTGCTAGCCTGCATTTCCTGTTTACTCAGGTAATTAATTTTATTCCTTCTCAAGTCTCTGATGGGGTTGAAGGTGAAATAATTTAGTTTCACAATTAAGCTTAGTTGTTTAGGGGTTAAGATGTTTTTAGGTCTAGATAGATATTTTAAGGGGATAGAGATGAGATATGATAGATACTGATTGACATTCAGAATTTTAGACTCACCAATATAGGAAAATGTTTTCTTCAAGGTTGCTAAATACAAGTAGCCAAGACACTGTGAATGTAACATCAATATATTTCCTGATTGTTTCATGGTTCTTCATGCTGTATGTGGTTTATTTGATATATGGATAATAACATAAATGTTTATGTAAAAAATTTAAAAATTATGAAAAAGAAAATGAACAAAAGAAAACATTTTGTCTAGAGGACATATGGATATCAAATATAGACTAGAAAATATGTTCCACATCACTAGAGTGTTCAAAATGCAAATTAGGATTATTATGTCATATCACTATACATACAGTTGAAGAGGAACCAGGGATGTGTTATATCTTGTTGAGTTCTTAAACACAGGGGTCCCATAGATCTCCCTCCAACCCCCTAACATCACATTGGTTAGTCTCCACAACCTGTATTACTGAGGACACGACTAACTTACGTCATCAAACATGGTGATAGCAAGCTGGTACTCAACTAAAAGCTTCATCCCTACTGACCAGCATTTATTGTGCTAGAAAGTACTTTGCATATTACTGGAAGACCAAGTAATCAATACCTCGCTATAAATCTGTAACCTACAACTAAAGCCTGCCTACAAGATACACTGGTACAATAGTTGCACAAATGTTAAGGGAGTAACCAATTTTTTTTTTTTAATTGGATTTATGGACCACTCAATAAGTTGAAACCCATATCTAACCCTGCTAAAGTATCCAAGACCCTGAGACTAGATTATGAAGCAAGAAATATTTTTTTAAAACCAAAGTCCAGTAACTAATAAAACAAGAAGTCTAAATATCAGTGAAATGATAAAATATTGAACAAAAATTTAAAATTTGACCTACCAAACTGGCATTAGACAAGATTCAACTAATAACTAAAAGTATGTACATCTTTTAAGATGTAGGCATCATATTATAAAACTGGCCATCTCCAGATAACGAAGAATTCTTCATAAGTTTTAGAGGACTGAAAGTACCTTGAATATGTTCTCTGATCAAAAAACAGAATTAAATTATGCTAGAAAACAATAAAGACAAAGATAATTAAAAAAGAAAAATCACTTTGTGTTTAGAAATTTCTAAATGCACTTGTACTTATTTCTCTGTAACCCATAGGTCAAAGAAAACATCACAACGGAGACTAAAAAGTAATCTTAACCAAATGATAATGAAAACAATATATGAAATGGAGAGGACATGGATACTATATGGTCCTGACAGAAAACTACATCCATACACTAAAATGCAGTGCTGTAAGGATTCATTTCAAGAATTCATTTAAACATGTATGACAAATTAAATTTAAAGAAGAAAACTGTGGAACCTATAGTTTAGCAGCATTCACAAGACTCTGGATTTGATACCTAGCTCTAGGAAAAACAAAAGAGAAAACAACAACAAAAAGAACAATTAAAGCAACATAAGAGAAAGGTCACCGAAACCAAAAGTTACAACTTTGGGAAGATTTTAAAGACTAATCAATATTGGGGTTGAAAGATCACTCGGTTGGTAAAGGTGCTTTGCTGTTAATCCCCAGGATAATATGGTAGAAATCAAGGACTGACTCCTGTAAATTGACTTCCACTGCATTGCTGTGGTATTTGCACATGCGTGCATGAACAGGGGCATGTACCCACACACACACACAAACACACACACACAAAATACAAAGAAGATTAAGTAAACAATGCAATAAATTTTATATAAAAATTTGCTTTCAGCTGTGGTTTCGATCTTCCAGTAACTCACCAAAAATGACAAGCACAAAGGGAAAGGGGATGGACACCTTATATATGTCTTTTAGGCCTTTTAGGAAACATGGAGTTGCTTCTTTGGCCACAAACATGCAAACCTACAAGAAGGCTGATACTGTAGGCATCAAGGGAATGAGGCACTATGCAAAAATAATGTGTCTTATGTATTACCATAGCAAAACACTTCCTCCTGCATGCCACGGGCATCAGTTATGGTAAGATTCTCCCAAGGGAATGAATGTGTGGCCTGTGCTTTGAGAGCCAAGACCGCTTCCTAAAGTAGATAAAGGAAAACAAAGAGAAATAATAGGAAGCCAAAGGGGAAAGCACCTGGGTTCAGTTGAAGAACCAGCCTTCTCCACCCAAAGAAGCACACACTGTGAGGACCAAAAGAGTCTGAGCTGCTGGAGACCATTCCCTATGAATTCATGGCTTAATGTACAAAAAAATTAAAGGACCTAACATGATTTTTTAGGAATATTCAAAAAAGTACTAACAGAAAAAAGAGTATTAAAGCAGGATCTATAGACATAAAAAAGAATGAAAAAAAAAAAACATATCCAACAAATAAATCTAAAAACTTAATTGTACAAACTTCCAACTAATAACACACAGTAAAAACCAAAACTTTAATGTCAATTATCTCTACATATATTTATAGAGTCAATGAAAACCCAATGATAGCCAGCTTCCTGCTCCTGCCACCATGGCATGCCATGCCTTACCTGCCATGAGGACTTTCTCTGTCTGAAACTGTAAGCTAAAATAAAGCCTTTAGTCCTTTTATTACAGCAACAAAAGAATAACTAAAACACCAGACCTGGTGGGGTACAGCTATAGTCCCAGCTACTCAGGAGGCTAAGGCAGAAAGATCCAGACCAGCCTGTATTAACTTAGCAAGATCCTGTCTCAAATATAAAAAAGTTCGCCTTTTTCTGGTTTGGTTGGTTTGCTTTTTAGTATTTTGAGACAGGGTCTTATACTGCACAGACTGGTCTCAAATTCCCTATGTAGCTAAGACTTCTGAGCATGAGTTCAGTCTCTAAAACTATCTCTCAAAAAGAAGAAATGAACCACATATCTCACCCATAAAATAATGATGATGATGATAATGATGATGATGCCAGATTTATAAGTTAAAGAGACAAAGTTTCTAAACAGGTTCTCTTCATGATCTTGAGGTCAGAAATAACTTCTTAAATATAAACACAGACACACACACACACACACACACACACACACACACACACACACTACGAAACATTAAGCAAAAACAGCTTTAAATTAAGAAACTGTGGCAATTAAAAGACCATATGAGATATCTAAAATAATATTAACCAAAGACTTATAATTAGAATACATTTTTAAAACTTTGAAACTCATACGAAATACTGGGCAGTGATGGCACAGGCCCTTAATCCCAGCCCTCAAGACAGAGGCAGGCAGATCTCTGTGAGTTGAAAGCCAGTGAGGTCTGCAGAGTTCTAGGACAGACAAAGCTACACAGAGAGACCTATCTCGAACACACACACACACACACACACACACACACACACACACACACACACACACACACACACACCGCCGCCACCACCACAAACAGCAACCTCATATGAATCATTAAGAAATAAGCCAGTTAAAAATTAAAAAATAAAAAATAAGCCAGTGAGTATAAAATTAGAATAGCAATCCCCCCACCCCTAGTCCCCCACCCAACTATCCTCTAGAGATTTACTGAAACAGGTATTTCATTTTTGTTTTTTTCAATCAAAGCTGGAGAGATGGCTCAGCAGTTAAGAGCACTGGCTGCTCTTCCAAAGGACTGGGGTTCAATTCCCAGCATGCAACTGTGTGTAACTCCAGTTCCAGTGGATTAGACAGATTCCCTTACACAGTCATACATGCAGGACAAACACCAATGCACACTAAATAAAAATAAATATGAATTTTTTAAAATCTAAATGGGAAAATAAACATAAAATTATTTAACTTCATTAGCCAGTTACTAAGAATATACATTTAAGACCCCAAGGCATACTATCTATCATAAACCCAGAAAAATGGTTGAAGTTAAAATAACAACACCAGAAGCTTATAGGAATGTAGGACACAGGGAAGTCTCAAGCAACACTGGTGTGAATTGAGAGGATGCAAGCACTTTGCCCACACGTAGGAAAAAAGCTCTTAGTTCCATTCTTAGTAACAACAAAATGCAAACAATCCAGAGGCCCAGTATTAGTCACGCAGCTAAACTATGTCATACTTATACTTCAGAATACAGAACATACTGAAGGAGTGCTACATGACATAAATGAATCTCATGTTGAGCAAATGAAAAAAGACAAAAAAAGATTACATACTAAAGCCAGATATGATGGTGCATGGCTGTCATCTGAACATTTAGAAGGATGAGGCAGAGGAATGAGTTGGAAGCTAGCCTGAGCTTACACAGAAAGATCTTATATTAAATCAGAAAAACACTGTACACTTCATAAGTCTACTGTATTAATGGCAACGGAAGGGAACATGAGAAGAGTGACGGCAGGGAAGAAGCCTGAGAGGTGTTCACTGTGCTAATCATTTGAAGCTTCCCACATTTATCCATTACCTGAAATTTCGTGTAAATGTTTTAAATAAGTAAATACAACTCACTTGCCTAACTTACTGGTTTGGGATGTGTCTCTCTGGAATATCTTCCTAGATACCAGGACTAGTTCAACTTTAAATGTAATGCTTTCTTGACTACTCAGTTCACCTTAAATCTGAAAGTTCAAGTCATTTTAAAAGTAAATAAATCACCCCTTAAAGGCTATCAAATATCACACATTGGCACTGTGACATGGATAAGCTTAAAGAATCGTGGTAAGTAACAGAAGCTAGGCATAAGAGACCACATGCTTTACTATTGCATTTGTGTGAGATACCCAGAGGCAGCAGGCATATAAAGACAGAAGGTAGATTAGCGATTAATAGTGTATGAATGGGCGGGGTCACCAGGGAGGATGTAAATGTTCTAAAAGCGGAGGGATGTTAGCGGTTACAGTATTGGTATCTTTATACAAAGTAATCCAGTTTAATACATGAAATGGATTAATTTTATGACATGCAAAATATGTATCAACAAATCTATTAGAAAAGGAAAAAAAGATAGTATCAGTATTGGTATTGCAGCAACTATAAATCTTGGCCTAATGTGTGACTTTCTTGAAAATTTCTACCCACTATACTTCTTTATATGTTTTCCACTGGATTCTCTTGTCTACTGATAGAATTTTAATTATAAGTATATGAGGGGGTTAGCTGCACATATTATTGAGAGGTTTTTGCTTTATTTTTCCCCTCATGTTCTTCAGACTGGATAGCTTTTCCTATCTAGCATCAAATTCACATTTTTCCCATATCCAGCCTAATATTTCAGATTTGTTATGTGAGTTTACCTGTGAAAATATTAGTCTATTCATATGAGACAGCATGCCTACACAGGGCAGCAGGTGGACTCATCACTGGAAAATTCAAGGGTATTCAGGACACCAGCAACTGCATCCTCCCAGAACAACTAGTACTCAGGAGACCCTGACAACACAAAAGCAGCACCTCTCCCTATATAGATCACAATGCTGTGCTTAGTCTACTCCCAAAGTACTGGGGAGACACTTCTTAGCCCAAATAGATACCTAAGACTGTAGCATCTTGGGAAAATAAGAGAATATATATGATCAGCCTACAGAATGCGGACAACCCAAATACACAAGAAAGGGGCTACCATGACAACATCTCTAGCAACCATCAGATACATGCCCAATATGTACTCAGCAACAATATAAACCAACAGAAGGGAGAGTCCACATTTCGAACAGCCACGTCTTGCTTCCATGTGTGTAGCCAGCAGTCTCCAATTTCCAAAGACACTGAAAAGAACAGGTCTAATACTTCATCTTTTTCTCAAGATGAGGCATTTCCTACCTCCTTTTCCTTTATATAGTCATCAGAACTTTTACTATAAAGTATATTTTTAACTATTTTGTTTTGTTATTCCCTTTTATACAGTCATCTAATTTTGATGTGGCATGTTTTCCATGTTGAAGCCATAATTTGTCCTTTTCCTTAGCTTCTTTTTCTGTCCCCTGTGTTTCCTCCTTAACCCCTTATGTGTAACTGTATGCTGACTTAACCTTATTTGCTTTTAAAAAGTATTCTTTGATTTTACTTTTGTATTCCTCTCACTACAGATACTCAAATTTGATTTGTAACATTTTCACTATAGGAAGTTTTTGTTTTCTTCTGTATTTTTCTCTAACCACTTGCTCTTTTTTTTTTGTCCCCTTCATAACATTCTTCTCCAGTCTTTTTCTAGTTTCATCTGTTTACAATGCTTCCTTTCGCTCTCCATTTCTGTCACATTCTCTTATCTAAGTAATTTTTACCTCTATAGTATGTTTTCAGTTCTGTGGTCATCAGTGAAGTATTAGTGAGCAGTAGCTGACATTGAGTCATTTCTTTTTGTTTGTTTGTTTTGTTTTTCTTTTCTTTTCTTTTCTTTTTTTTTTTCTGAGACAGGCTGTCCTGGACTCAATACATAGACCAGGCTGGACCCAAACTCACAGAAATCCACCTGCTTCTGCCTCCCTGAGTGCAGGGATTACAGGCATGCGCCACCACACCTGGCTTCTTTCAGTCATTTCTATAAGAAAAAAGAGCATTTCTTTATCTTGTATGGTTCAATGTTGCTGCCAAAGCAACTTGTTTCCTTCTCACCCTGAGTAGTATTGTAGATTGAGCCTTCAAGAGTGGGCTGCTAGAGATCATCTGTCCCCCAAATAGGAGAGATCACAACATAAGAAACATGAAGACAAGGTGGAAGCTAGTGACAGCACTGAGAATGTGAAAGCCAAGATCCAGGACAAAGAGGGCATCCCCCATGACCAGCAGAGGCTCATCTTTGCAGGCAAGCAGGTGGAAGCTGGCCGCATTCTTTCTGATTACAAAATCCAGAAAGATTCAATGCTGTTCCTGATCCTCCGTCTGATGGGGCGCCATGGATCTTCGTTAAGACCCTGACCAGCAAGACCATCACCCTGGAGGTGGAGCCCAGTGACACCAGTGAGAATGTGTAGGCCAAGATCCAGGCTGAAGAGGGCATTCCTCGACCCCAGGGAATTAAGAAAGAGTTATCAATCCTGTCTTTGTCTCCTTCAAGAATGCCAAACTACTCAAATGCCAAACACAGAAGCACTGAAGCAGGTAAAATGCTGGAATGGGGGAGATTTCAAAAGTTTTGTAATAATAACAATCAGTTACCTGAATGAGAATACACACAAACAGGTGGATTCAATGCAGGGCCTGGACAGGAAAATCAACAACACAGAAAAGGTCAGCAACACAGAAGACGTCATGCTGAGAACAGGCCATCACCAGCTCCAAGTTCTTGTACGCATCATGCTGAGAACAGACAATCACCAATTCCAAGTTTCTTCCTTTCTGGAATTTCCCTCATATTTTCAAGCTCCAAAAAAGGAACTTTTCCTAGATCTCTTTTTCTTAGAGTTTTAACCGCAATGTTGCCATCATGTGGTTCCACAAGACTAAATGGCTTTTGGAGCAAACAAAGCAGTAAAAGAGGGAGAAAAACCAACAGGAATTCCACCATAACCATGCGGGGCTGCTCTGAGTGCAGGGCCAGATGAAATATAAAACAAACAACAAAGAGCGCTCCTTCACTCTGTGTTGACTATCTTCCTTAACCTGCATGCCCTCCTTTCTAAACCCATTAGTACTCTGTGCAGACATTCAGTGGGAAACAGGCTGTGTGGGCTCATTGCATCAAGCACCAGAAATCCAAAGTACTCAGTGTGTATAACTTCCCATTTATAGCCTCACATATCATTCCAGGAAATAAATATGAAATTTTTAGAGTGAAGCAAAGAAAAGATGCATGTGTGTGATGCATATACACACAGTGAGAAAGGGAAGGAGGGGCAGAAATTAAGGTGATAGTACAATAAGACATAATAGTACATAAGACTATTTATCTTTGTTAGGATCAGAAAAAATATGGCTTTAATTTTTTTTTTAAAGTATCCCAAAAGAAGCAATTTGATAACATTCACATAATAAAAACTAACCAGCCAATCATTTCTGGTATAACTATCCCTGACATTGAGATCATTCTTAAAATGAACCCTCTACTGAATTTGTTTCCAAAAGCTTTCCTAAATAGGCCACATGCCAAAAACCAACTCCGTAAAATCTATTCTAGAAAAGGTCAATAGAGTAGACCTAGTTTGAAGACTTGTGCTTAACTAAGGGGTGGACTTTAAACTGGTAAAGAGATACACACACTATATATCCTTCAAGGGTTGCTCCATAAATACTGTAATTCTTGGCAAAGGTTCTACATAGCAGTGGATTATATCCCCTGACAAGTACAGGACAGGCAACTATTTTATGTGGCTACTGTAGATAAGGAGGCATATATTTTACCAGTCAGCCCAGAGAGCAACGGAAGTAAAATCGTCTCATCACAATCGAGTATCCTAATAAAAACAACCACAGCCCCAAAACAGCAAATAACCTACTCGGTTCTTTAGGTGAGCCAAGAGAAGCAGTTGGCTATGCCCAAGATTTCTTTCAGGGTAGATTCTAAATCTTGTAAATGACAAAGAAAAATGGTTCAACTGGAAAAGGAACAAGTAGGCACAAGCCCCACTTACAATGTCCATGTAGAAGAACTGAAATACGCAGGAACCCTGTAATGTTGTAAGTTCATGCATTTTATACTTCGCCATGGACCTCCAAATGAAGCTATAAAGCCAACAAATGACACCGTAGTCCTGCCATAATTTCCTGGAGTACAGAAGATAATATTTTACATATTATATTATCTTCTGGACAAACTTCTAAAAAGCTAGAAGAATTTAGCTGAAGTGAAACATTAACATTTTAATGATTCCCATTTAGCAAGAAGCTTCATGACAATTCCCTAAAACTCAGTACAGAAAATATTATACCAGACAAATAAAGTAAATCCCAATTTCTAAGATTTCGGTTTCAATACACAGCCTCAATAAAACAACCATAGCAGCTTTAAGTCAATATAAAAAATGTAAATTTCTAATTTCGTGAAAATGAGATGTTATCCCTATCTTTTTTTTTTATTCTAAACTTCAAAAACAAACTAGTATTTCCAAATAAAAATAAGCAAAATGAATCCTATTAAGTCTAACAAGTTTGTAGAATTTTATACTTGGTACAAATAAGTGATCTTATTTCCACTTTCTCCTAACATATATGCCAAAACTAGTTAAAAAAAAAAATTTACCAAAACCTAAAAGTCCATAATTCTAGCAGAGAACAGCACAGGTTGACTTATTTAAGCATTTGGAAGTTCACTCCTTTTGTTTCTAAATAGCGAAACAGACTCGAATCCATAGTTAATTAAGTCAGTTCCTAAGAAATATGCACTGCCTGATTGACATTTAAGCCCCCAAATTCTTGAATAATGAAACTGTTAAAGGAACTAAGCACACATATCTAGTTTCAATAAAGTTGGTAACACTTTAAAATATTGTGCATAAATTATTTTAATCTTAAACATTAAGATTTAAGGAAATGATTAAAACCACATTTTTCACAACAAAGGGGGAATAACTGACCTTTGTATTAGTGGTCTACAATTTGCCTCACCACTGTTCCCTTGAAGCAGTCTAATGGCACATATACCTTGGCAACCTTCCACAGATGGTTAGGGTTATGAGTAACAAGACAACAAGCTCATTGAAAACCTTTACAGATGCTTAGCTAATGAGATGTCACATTAAATCTGATATCATAAGATTAAATACCTTATATCAATTATAAGGATTGATATACCATTTAAAATTGACATTCAAACATTCTTAAATTAATTGTACAGCACATTAGGTTACTAATACACTTATTTAAGAAAGTTTAAAAAATAGTCAATATTACATAATTTTTAACCCCCACAACACATGCCAGCATCACATTTCGTTTATATCTAGGGGGTAGACATATATGTATATACATTTTCTTTCAACATCAGATATGGATCCTTCTACTGCAGAACTGTGGTATATGTCAGAATTCGATTTGAGTACTTCTTACTTCCTCTCTTAATACTTAATGACTAATTCCTTTGAGATGTCCTTAAAAGCCCTAAAATGTTATCCTCGGGTAGAAACTTTCACCAGCAATCAATCAGGAACAAATTAGATGGTAGTGTTGAGATGTCCTACCCTGTTTAAGCTAACAAATGAATGAAGAAAGGTAGTATATCGGAACATATGCCACTGCACTGAAGTCACTAAAGGATTTGTTGGAAGAATATTTCCTTTCCAGTGAAGCAAATACGGAATAAGAAAGGACAGTGATAAAAGATTACCAAGTCATATGGAAATCCAAATATAGTGACAGACACAATTATTTTACTAATTGCTAATGAATACAGTCAAGTGGCTTCAAAGAGAAAAACTTTGCTTGGACTACTTCAGGTTTTGACCTCTGCATGAGTAAATGCATTTAAACTGAAGCCCACCAAAATTGATTAACGGCGCCAGCCAAGGCCAGCATGTAGTTGAAGCTTTTTCCATCTATCACATGGCCCCAAGGATAGTTAAATGAACCTTAAAATGGCTACAAACAGCTCAATGACTACACAGAGTCCTGCCAATTAGAAATAATTAGGCAGTCATTTTAGTGGTGAGTCTTTTTAAGTGCATACATAACGATGCAATGATGCTTATTAACGATCTCATGAGCTATGCTCAAACAGCCTGAAATAATTATGCAACTATCACAAAGCCTTGCTCATCTCTGTACTTCACCTTAGTGCATTTAAAAATCCACTTCATTACCTCCAGTAATTAATCCTCCATTAATTGCAGGAAAAGTTCAGTTTACCAAGCTTCGTTTCTAATTATCTTATAAATAGTTATGGTTCTAATTAATGTGTTCATTAAGACGAATATCCTTCTCAAAGCCATGCTCAGAGCAAAGGTTCCACTGATTCCCTCAAAAGCCTAACTCACCATAAGGTGAGGCCATTTCAGTTGCATTTGCTTTTATTTCAATATACTCAACCTCCTAATTGGCATTTAAAATCTAATTTGGAGAAACTTCAAGAAGGTTATACAGAGAGAAATAAGGGCAAAAAGATATTTTTGAACTCTTTTCTAATCAATAATCTTAAAACCTTAATAAGAAAATGTTAGTGCATCTTTTTTGATAAATATTGACTAATATACTTAAGTACAATATCCAAGAGGATTTAAAGTCCATACAAACTTAGCTTTTGCCCCTTCCTTCAATTAGAAAATAAGAGAGATAAAATATGCTATTAAAACAAATGCATTTAAATTTATATTAGGTTACCTAGCTAAATTGCTACTATAAAACAATTACTCAATGTAAATTGTCAGCCATCAAAGAAAAACCTTACACATCTCCTAAGATTAGCAATACCTCACATTATTTTAGAAGCACAGCTAGTCTATATGTGCTTTTAAAAATAGAAATCTGTCTGTACTATAAAGTATGTAGTACTTAAGAAAAACACTTGTTATGACTCAAAGCAAACATTATGCAAATAATCTTTTTATAAACATGAATTATGTTTTTTAAAAATTTAAAATATATGTATATGTAATGTTAAAGAACCAAAGATATTCATACTTTTTAAAACTAATTTTTAACATTTGATAAACCTCTTTATTTTTAAAATGCAGATTAGTGTAGTAATCCTAGAAGTTAATGATAAAGCTATAGCTCCACATGACAGATGTCTCCTACTTCTCTTTAATTTGCATTTGTGCATTAATCTTCCCTCCTTGTGTTTTTCTAAGTAAGATACATCTATAGATGTTTTACTTATGAAACAAAAAACAAAATTCATTTTACAAGCAAAATCCTGAAAAGATCATTTCTTCAAATGATTTATAATCATTGTACTTTCCAGCCCACGTTGCTGCAGAATTGACTCCTAGAATGTGCTTTATATAACGCCAGTGTGACATCATGTTCCCTCAACAAAGGTGCTGATAATAGAGGCTTATGAAATAAAATCTGCTAGAAGGACAGATAGAAATGCACAATGAGAAAAGATACCATGTTTTATAACAACATTCATTCATTGATCCTTTTATAGTCCAGTTAAGTTTGAATGTGCTAGGATATTGTAGTGACTAAGACAGATAAGTTCTGCCATAGTGAGGTTGAGTCTATTTTGTGTGTTCATGTGTACATGTCCAACAGGAAGAGAGGGGCGCAGGTTTAAACGTGTATGGAAGACAGAGGTAAAAATCAGATATCTTCCTCACTTACTCCTCATCTTATGTATTGATCCGGGTTCTTACTGAACATGGAGCACCTCACTTCAGCTAAATTCAGGACCCCAGGTCAGCAAAGGCCAGGGATCCCACAACCTCTGCCTCTAAGCACTTGGATTACAGGCTTGAACTACCATATCCAGCTCTTAATGGGCCCTGGGGGACCAACTCAGGAGCTCAATCTTGCACAGCAAGTAGTATACTAACTAAGCCATTTTCCCAAGCCTTAGTCTAATTCTTTTAACGTAAGAATATCTTACTAATTTTTACTACAGAGGTAGTAAAGGTATAACTTCACTGTGGCCACAAATTTCAACTGTTACAACTGTATTACTATGGAACTATGCTTAGTACCAGCAGTATAAATGCCCTAGTAAACCCAAAAGATCCTTGAGAGAAGACATTTTCACATCACAATCTTGGTAATATTGGACCACACACACAACTGAAACACAAAACAAACAAAGAAAGAAAGAAAGAAAGAAAGAAAGAAAGAAAGAAAGAAAGAAAGAAAAAAAGGCAGGCAGGTATGTAATCTTGAGAGAGAATATGAACATAAATAACCTTTGAGAACACTAGGATTGGTATCTCTATCCTCTATATTTAAATTGTTTTTTAACATTTGTTTTTATTTTATGTTTATGAGTGTCTTGCCTGCATGTATGTATGTATGTACAAGTGCATGCTTGGTGCACTTGTAAGTCAGAAGAGGGCATCAGATTCCCTGCCACTAGAGTTAAAGGTGGCTTTATGCCACTACATAAGTACTGGGAACTGAACCTGGGTCCTCTACAAGAACAAGTGATCTTAATCACCGAACCACTTCTCTCACCCAAACTATTTTAAATCTGTTTTTTAATTAGAATAGAATTACATCAGTTTCGCTCCTCGATTTCCGCACTCTGGCCCTCCCAGCTAACTTCATCCAAACCCCTCCTATGCCTCCCTATTCTCAAGTTGCTGGTCTCTTTTCCTTCCATGATTATTGTTAAAGACGTATGTTTGTATGTGTGTCCTAAACAAAATTCAAAATTTTAAAAGAATCTTCTCTTCCTTTTCATTCTTCTACATGCACCGAAGAGCAAACCTAAAAAACTTAAGCCAATGAAGGTCTTTGGTAATACAGCAAGGCTTTCGACAACTGGCTGGTATCACAGCAATGTTGAATACTCACACTGTGCTTTAGGGAGTACTCATCAAATAATACTTATAAAATTATTTCAGTTATTCAGAAGGTAGATTGTAGAGTTAAAACTTAATAGGAGATTATTTGAAAAGTTTAATAGATGGATGGCTTACGCTAATGAAGGGTTCCTTTAAAAACAGAAGCTTCAGGGAAGGTCAAGGGTACAGACATAATCATTCATCATGACTGACTTCAAGGGACACTTTAATAACTACCTGTAGCAGGATCTCTCTTGTATCCAATATAAAATTCCCAAAGCAGATTTTGTTTTTTTATTTAGACTCAAAATATACAAAATAGAGGCTACCCATCAAATGCAGAGTAAGTGCATGCAACTAAAGACCAGTTGTTTTATCACTATGTTCATTACCAGTTTGCAATGTTGATAAAGATTTCTAAGACGTACTAAACTGAACAAACACATGCACACACATGAGGCACAAAGCAAAGATGACTGAGGTCTTGTGAAATTGATTTTAACTGCTCAGCCATAAATAAAAACATGCTTAAAAATGACCCATTCCTTTAATCCTAGCACTCAGGAGGCAGAGGCAGGCAGATTGCTGTGAGTTTGAGGCCAGAGTGGTCTATAAAGTGAGTTCAGGACAGCCAAGACTACACAGAGAAACTGTCTCAAAAACCAAAAAGAAAGAAGGAGAAAAGAAAAGAAAACTTACCAACTCAGAAATCAAGGCAGGACCTCATCAAGATTCTTTTGTAGAGTATAGATAGGGCTAGATATTTTTCCCCAAAATTAACAACAAAAAGAATAACTGAAAGTCTTTAAAAATGTATTCTATTTGCTTATTTAGCTACATACTAAGGGAGTAATGAAATAATCATTTGCTGGGCTCTCCTGCCACTTTTATACTATTATGTACCTCAAAAGTCAAGGTAATTCTCACTAATGGTCCATCTTAAAAAACACCCAGAACTTCAATAACACAACTTGACTCCTTTATACACAAAATGAGGACAAATCCAAACTCCCACAAATATTATGAGAAACAAACCAAAAATGTATGTCAAAGACATTCTGTATAGCCTCAGGGCTATGTGCTGCTAATTTACTATATTACTATATGTTGCCTTAGTCTATCCAATTGATCTTTTCATAAGAATTACCAGAGAACTATCAGAGTTTATTCTAGAGAAGTCCCAGAAGCTCTTTCTTATTTTCATCTTAACCATGTACCTTGTTAGACTCAAGCAGTAACCAAGGTGAGACATTTTTTCACATACATCCCTCCACCTCAGGAATGTTCATATGCCAACCCTTATCAAAGGAGACACAGAAAGGTGAATTTCGGGGGTGGGGCAGGCAAAAAGCCCTGCGAAAGAAATGCAGATAGTTTACAGTCTTAAGAAAAGTTTTAGAAAAAGAAAAGAAAAGTTTTAGAAATGTTTAAACTACAGTCTAATGGAGTAAGGCTTTTAAAATATCTTGGAGGCTGGAGTTTTATCCAAGTAGGAGAGTTCATGTTCAGTCGGCCCAAGGACCTGAGTTCAATCACTAACACCACACACACAAGACAGACAGACAGACAGAGAGATATAACTGTTTATTATTTTAAGGCACAGCTGCAGACTTCATTCACAAGCACTTACTGACTGCCATATAGACTACAAAAGAAAGATTTCATGTAGAGCTTGAGGCCTGAATCTATACATATTTCAAAACTTGCTCCTGAAAAGACTATTCATAAATACTTGATAAATTCATTTTCTGAGGACAGATTTGAGTTCCTGAGAGAACAAGTTCTTACTTTATTTTTTCTGCATATAAGGACAATCTGAGAATCAGTGAAAACAAGGTGATAATAATTTTTTTAAAAAGTTATGCATTACTTGCTTTTAATTGTTTTCAAGACACAGGAAAAAAATTAAGCCTACAGAGAAGCCGTGACACTTTTAGAGCCACAGGGTGTCTGAACAGAAAGATCTGTTCTGACCTGATCCACTTCTCCTTCTGAGTGAAGACTGAGCCGTAGGCACAAGGCACTAAACTGACTATCCTAACCCTAAACTTTGAGGCATTTCAGAAAGAAGCACAGGCCAGAAATTCTAAAATTTATCATTAAAATTTTACAGTCTGGATATTTTTTGGAGATGTAGCTCCATTGGTAAAGTGCTTACCTAGCATACATAAAGGGAGTAGCAGCTGGGTTCAATCCCCAGAACCTCACTAACAGTGTAGTAGCATATAGGTGTAACTCCTGCATCCAGGGAGGGAAAGGACCAGGACATCAGAAGATTAGAATCCTCCTTGGCCACCAAGCTATTTCAAGGATAGCCTGGGTTAAAAAAAGAAGACAACTCTCTTTAAAAAACAAAGTCACCGATCACATAGTAGGTCACAAAGCAAGCCTCAACAGATACAAGAATATTGAAATAATACGTTGTATCTTATCAGATCACCATGGTCTAAGGCTGGACTTCAACAACAACAGAAACAACAAAAAGCCTACTCAAACATGGAAACTAAACAACTTTCTACTTAATGACATGTGGGTCATGGAAGAAATAAAGGAAGAAATAAAAGACTTCCTGAAATTCAATGAAAATGATGGAACAACATACCCAAATTTGTGGGACACATTGAAAGCAGTGCTAAGAGGAAAATTCATAGCACTAAGTGCCTTTAAAAGGAAATTAGAAACATCCCACATAAGCAACTTAACAAAACAACTGGAAGCCCTAGAAAAGAAAGAAGCAGAATCACCCAAGAGGAGTAGACGTCTGGAAATAATCAAACTCAGGGCTGAAATCAATAAATTAGAAACAAAAAGAACAATTCAAAGAATCAACAAAACCAAGAGCTGGTTTTTTGAGAAAATCAACAAAATAGACAAACCGTTAGCCAAACTAACTAAAAGGCAGAGGGACAGTATCCAAATCAACGAAATCAGAAATGAAAAGGGAGTCATAACAACAGATACCGAAGAAATACAAAGAATCATAAGATCCTACTTTAAAGGCATATATGCCACAAAATTTGAAAATCTAAGAGAAATGGACATTTTTCTTGATCGAATCCACTTGCCAAAATTGAATCAAGATCAGATAAACAAATTAAATAGGCCTATTTCTCCTATAGAAATAGAAGCAATCATTGGTAGTCTCCCAACCAAAAAAAGCCCAGGGCCAGATGGTTTCAGTGCAGAATTTTATCAGACCTTCAAAGAGGAGCTAATACCGATACTCTTCAAGCTACTCCAAAAGATAGAATTGGATGGAACATTACCAAATTCTTTCTATGAGGCCACAGTCACATTGATACCTAAACTTCACAAAGACCCAACAAAAAGGGAGAACTTCAGACCAATTTCACTTATGAACATAGATGCAAAGATACTCAATAAAATACTCGCAAAACGAATACAAGAACATATCAAAGATATCATTCATCATGACCAGGTAGGCTTCATTCCAGGCATGCAGGGATGGTTTAATATACGGAAATCCATCAATGTAATCCACCATATAAACAAACTAATAAACAAACTAAAGAAAAAAAAAACACATGATCATCTCCTTAGATGCAGAAAAAGCATTTGACAAAATCCAACACCCATTCATGTTTAAAGTGTTGGAGAGATCGGGGATACAAAACACTTATCTAAACATAATAAGGGCTATATACAGCAAGCCAATAGCCAACATCAAATTAAATGGAGAGATACTCAAGGAAATTCCTCTGAAATCAGGGACCAGACAAGGCTGCCCACTTTCTCCATATCTCTTCAATATAGTTCTTGAAGTCCTAGCCAGAGCAATAAGACAACACAAGGAGATCAAGGGGATCCAAATGGGAAAGGAAGAAGTCAAACTATCCCTATTTGCAGATGATATGATAGTGTACATGAGTGACCCCCAAAATTCCACCAGAGAACTCTTTCAGTTGATAAGCACGTTCAGCAAACTGGCTGGTTACAAAATTAACTCAAAAAAATCAGTAGCCTTCCTATATGACAATCATACAGAGGAAGAAATTAGGAAATCTACACCCTTCATGTTAGCCACAAGCAATTTAAAATACCTAGGAATAACGCTAACCAAGCAAGTGAAAGACTTGTTTGAAAAAAACTTTAAGTCCCTAAAGAAAGAGATTGAAGGTGACTTGAGAAGATGGCGGGATCTCCCTTGTTCGTGGATTGGGAGAATCAACATAGTAAAAATGGCCATTTTACCAAAAGCAATTTGCAGATTCAATGCAATCCCTATCAAAATACCTACACAATTTTTTAAAGACATTGAAAAGTCAATTCTCAACTTTATATGGAAAAACAAAAAACCCAGAATAGCTAAAACAATATTATACAATCAAAGATCCTCAGGAGGAATCTCCATAGCTGATCTCAAGCTGTACTATAGAGCAATAGTAATTAAAACAGCATGGTACTGGCACAGCAATAGGCTGGTTGATCAATGGAATCGAATTGAAGACCCAGATGAATCCACACACATATAGTCACCTGATTTTTGACAAAGAAGCCAAATCTATTCAATGGAAAAAGGATAGCATCTTCAACAAATGGTGCTGGTCTAACTGGATTTCTACATGTAGAAAAATGCAATTGGACCCATACTTGTCACCATACACAAAGCTCAAGTCCAAATGGATTAAAGACCTCAATATAAAACCAGAGACACTAAATCAGTTAGAAGAAAAAGTGGGGAAGAGCCTGGAACACATTGGCACAGGAGACAACTTCCTGAACAGAACACCAACAGCCCAGGCCTTAAGGACAACAATTAATAAATTGGACCTCATGAGGCTGAGAAGCTTCTGTAAGGCAGGAGACACTGTCAAAAGAACAAAGCGACAGCCTACAGACTGGGAATTAATCTTCACCAACCCTGCATCTGACAAAGGTCTAATATCCAAACTTTATAAAGAACTCAAGAAATTAAACACCACCAAACCAAATAACCCAATTGAGAAATGGGGCACAGAATTAAACAGAGAATTCTCAACAGAGGAATATCAAATGGCTGAAAAACACTTAAAGAAATGCTCAACATCTCTAGTCATCAGAGAAATGCAAATCAAAACAACATTCACGTGACAACACATGCTGGCGAGTATGTGGAGAGAGAGGAACACTCCTTCATTGCTGGTGGGAATGCAAACTAGTACAGCCACTTTGGAAATCTATCTGGTGCTACCTAAGAAAAATGGGAATAGGGCTTCCTCAAGACCCAGCTATTCCACTCCTTGGAATATACCCAGAAGATGCTCCAGCACACAACAAGAAAATTTGCTCAACCATGTTCATAGCAGCCTTATTCATAATAGCCAGAACATGGAAACAGCCTAAGTGTCCCTCAGTAGAAGAATGGATAAAGAAACTGTGGTACATATACACTATGGAATACTACTCAGCTATTAAAAACCAGGAATTCCTGAAATTTGTGGACAAATGGATTGAACTAGAAATGATCATAACGAGTGGGCTAACCCTGAAGCAGAGAGACTCAAAAGGTATATACTCACTTATAGCTGGACACTGGCCCAAGGGGCAGGTCCCATGAAAATCTGCACCTACCAGGAGGGTGGGATAGAGGTGAGAATATCCTATTGAGACTCTAGGAGAGAAAAATATAGGGGATAGGGAAGTAGGTGGATCCAGAGGGTCCTAGAAACCTACAAGAGGAACATTATGATGGGTGGATCTGAGCCCAGGGGTTCTGCTTGATCAAAGGCACCAACCAAGGACAAAACGTGCAGCCATCATCAAACCCCTACCCAGATCTAACCAAGGGACAGAACATTCTCCACAGTTAAGTGGAGACTGGGGACTGACTTTCACAGGCTCTCTGGTGCCCCATATTTGGCCAGGTCCCTTTGATGGGGAGGTCCAATGGCACTCGGAGGAAGGATAGCGGACTACCAAGAAGGGACTTGATACCCTAGCACCATATTCAGGGGGAGGAGGTCCCCCTTGGTCACAGTCATAGGGAAGGGGGATTGGGGTGAAAGTGGGAGGAAGGGAGGAATGGGAGGATGTATGGGATGGGATAGAAAATGAGATGTAATATGAATTATTTTATTTTTCAATAAAAAAAATTAAAAAAAATAAAGTCACATTTTACTTACTGTTTTGAGTTCTTGTCTTTTTTTAAGACTGACTGATTGACGTGTGTGTGTGTGTGTGTGTGTGTGTGTGTGTGTGTGTGTGTGTGTGTGTGTGTGTGTTGATGTATGCCACCTTCATGCTGGAGTCTTAGGAAGTCAGAAGGAATCTAAGCCACCATGTGAGAGACTGGTAACTAAACTTGGGTCCTCTGTGAGAACAGTCAGCACTGTTAACTACTACGTCATCTTTACAGACATGTGTCCTTATCTTCCATAGTCTTAAGATATAGTTGTTTTAGTAGTAAACTGTGATTCTACATTTATCAAACTGGATTGTTAAATAATAAGGACACATTAAACATTGCACATCAATCTTTAGTTCTTAGTGGCAACAGAATAGCTAGTATGCATGGTCACTAAGATTACTATAACTCAATATCTTTTTCTTATATATTGATCACAACTTCCCCTCGCTCATCTCCTCCCAAATCCCACCCTACCCATCCAATTCCATACCTTATTTTTCTCTCCTTAGAAAACAAACTGTCAAATAATTTTTTTTAAAAGCCAATAGGTATCTTGATTAGAAATTACAAAGGAAAAATGCATGGAAAGCTATGTTTCTGTAGTTTGCAAATATGTATCCCAACCTTACAATAACAACTTTGAGATTTCTTAATGCATAACTTTAATCTACCTAAGATTACACAGTAGATAAGCAATAGTTCAAACTAATGTTTTATAGCCTAATGATGCCAGAACCTTCTAAATGTTCTCAAAAACATGCCCCTCATCCAAAAAGATAATCTGGGTTCACGAAACTTTGTAGAGGGTCAATATACTGAACATTGAGCTTACAGTATTCAGCCATCCTTAAAAGTCAGCTACAGTCAAAGCCAACTGGCCTACAACTGCAAGATCGATAAAAGTAAGCGAACATAACTACCAAGTCCTCTCTCATTTAACTCCTTTCTTGGTCTTGGTCCCCTGCTTTCCAGGAAACTCAAGAGACTCTTAAAATCTGTCACCAAATAACAGCATTATCATAAAGCAAAACACTACCATACCATGCCATTCTTTATACTAGAGATTATAGCTGAGCTAGACAGCACTGCCTTTTTCTAGTGATTTATTTAAGAATGAAAATTTTGAAGAGTTCAAAAAATAGTTGGTAAGTAATCAATAAATAGAGCAAATGTTTGTCTCAATTAATAACTCTGGGATAAGAGAGCCTTCAAGTTTCTCCAAGTAGAAATCCCGGGAGATCACTGTGATAAAGCAATCTCTAAAGAAGCACTTCAGAACCTGAGGTAGCAATGTATGTACATCATAGTGTATATGCAAATATGACTACAAATTATTTTAACTATAGATCCACAGACATAGAAGGTCCAGGGAGAAAGAAACTTGTTTAAAACAACAACAACTGGAGAAAACAGGGCTTGGTATCATAGGGCTACAGTATAGGCACTTGGAGGAGGTAGAAGCATAAGGATGAGGAGTTTAAGACCATGCTCCACTGTATACCAAGTTCAAGGTCTCCCTAAGCTCTGCAAAACCCTGGATTAAAAAAAAAAAAAGTGTGTATAAGGAAGATTGCTCATAAGTAACTCTCAGCTGTCCAGAAACATATTTTAGCTGGAACCCCCAGCCCCTGCCAGTGCCCACGCCTATCAGGATGCAGGAAGATTTTCCTAACAAGCAACACACAGCCACTACACTCTAAGAACCAGAAACCAAGGAACAAAGCACCCATCCAACGAAGACAAGACCATATCGGCCCCCAGAACTGCAATCTTCCCAAACCCAGATGCCTAGAGGCCAGCATTAAAAGACAATCAATAACAGCCAGGACAATATGTCTCCACTAGGGCCAAGGAAGCTACCACAGCAAGCCCTGAGCATTCCAGCATAGTTGAAGCACAAGAAAAAGACCTTAAAACAATCATATATGATAGAAGTCCTTAAAGAAGAATTGAATAAATCCCTTAAAGAGATCTGAATACACATCAGTGGAAGGAAAGTAACAAAACAATTCAAGACCTGAAAGGGGAAACAGAATCAATAAAACCCAAACTGAGAAACACTTGACCAAAAAAAAAAAAGAAAAAAAGAAAGAAAGAAAAAGAAAAAAATTACAAAAGATGGAATACAGAATCTCAGGCATTGAAGACACTATAGAAGAAATGGATACCTTGGTCAAAAATTTATTAAATCTAAAAAACAACTGACACAAAATATTAAGGAAATATGGGATAGTATTATAAAAAAAAAAAAAAAGGCCAAATCTATGATTAATAGGAATAGAGGAAGGGGAAGACACACAGGTCAAAGGCACAGAAAATATTTTCTTTTTTTTTTTTTTTTTTTAAGACATGGTTTCTCAGTGTAGACTTGGCTGTCCTGGACTAACTTTGTAGAGCAGGTTAGCCTCGAACTCACAGTGATCCACCTGCCTCTGCCTCTCAAGTGCTGGGATTAAAGGCATGCGCCACCACACCCAGCACTCAGAAAATATCTTCAACAAAATCGTAAAAGAAAATTTCCCTAACCTAAAGCAGGAGATGCCAATCAAAGTACAAGAAGCTTACAGAACAGCAAACATATTCTACTAGGAAAGAAAGTTCCCTGGGCACATAATAATAAAACACTAAATGTATAATAAGAAAGAAAATTGAAATCTGCAAGAGAAAAAGGACAAGTAACATGTAACGGCAGACCTATTAGAATTATACCTGACTCCTCAATGGAGACTCTAGAAGACAAAAGAGCCCGGATAGATATGCTGCAGACTCTAAAAGACTAGATAGGCCAACCCAGACTACTGTACTGAGCTTAATTTTCAATTGCCATAAAATACAGAAAATACAATATTCCAGGATAAAAACCAATTAACCTAGCCAATAAAAGGTACTAGAAGATAAACTCTAGTTTACAGAGGCTAATAACATCCAAGAAAACAGGGAATAAATAATCCCAACCAATAGTCAAAAGAAGTATGTATGCAAACATACAAAACAACAACAACAAAAATAACAGAAACGAAATAACAGGAATCAACAAACACTGGTCACGATATCTCTCAACACCAATCTCAATGCTCCAATAAAAAGACAAAGACTAACAAAATGCGTATTTTAAAAAGCATCCATCCTTCTGCTGCATCCAAGAAACACATCTTAACATCAAGGATAGACATTATCTCAGGGTAAAGGATTAGAAAAATACATCCCAAGCAAATAAACATAAGAAGCAAGTTGGTGTGGCCATTTTAATATCCAACAAAATAGACTTCAAACAAAACCTAATCAAAGGAGATAAGGAAGGACACTACATATTCATCAAAGAAAAAAAAATCCTCAAAATTACATTTCAATTCTTAGCATCTATGCCCCAAACACAAGGGCACCCAAATTTGTTAAAACAACCAAACAAACAAAAACCCACCACCAACAAAAACACTACTATAGCTAGAATCACATACTTACCCTCACATACTTCAATACCCCACTCTTAAACAATGGGCAGCTCATCCAGACAAATTAAACAGAGAAATACTGGAGCAAACAGACATTATAATCCAAATGTACTTAACTGATATTTATAGAATCTTTCACCCAAGCACAAAATAATATACCTTCTTCTGAGCACCTCATAGAACATTCTCTAAAACTGACCACATACTTGGACACAAAGAAAATAAAAAACAGATATAAATTAAAATAACTCCTGCATCTTATCACACCACAACAAATTAAAGCTAGATATTAACAACAGAAACAGCTAAAACTTAGAAACTCAGGAAAACTGAAAAACTAACTGCTGAATGAAAAATGGGTCAAGAAAGAAATAAGAAAGAAATTAAAGATTTTCTATACTTCAATGAAAACGAACGCACAGCAAACCCAAACTTATGAAATACAATGAAAGAGGTTCTACAAGGCAAGTTCGTAGCACTAAGTGCCCACAAAAAGAAACAGATGATATCTCATACTAACAACTTAACAGCACACCTGAAAGTTCTAGAACAACAACAAAACAAAACAACAGAAATCACATCCAAAAGAAGAAGAAAACAAGAAGTAATCAAACTCAGGGCTAAAATTAATAAATAGAAAGAACACAAAACAACAAAAACAATACCAAAAAAAAATCAATAATAAAACAAAGAGTTAAGAAAATCAAATGACTGCCAAATCTTTATCTAAATTAACTAAAAGGCAGAAAAACAATCATACAAATTAACAAAATTATAAATGAAAACAGAAACAGGACAACAGGCACTGAGGAGATCCAGAGAATCATAAGATCATACTTTAAAAACTGTGATTTTTTTCTCAATATATAACACCAAAATTAAATCAAGATCATATAAGCAATTTAAATAGACACATAAACTCTAGTGAAATAGAGGCAGTCATTAAAAATCTCTCAAACAAACAAACAACAAACAAAAAGTCCCAGGGCCAGATGAGGTTTATTTATTATTATTAAACTAAATTTTTTATTTACTCACTTTACATCCTGATGACAACATCCTCCCTCCTCTCCTTCTGGTTCTACCATCCCTCTCTTTTCCCTCCTCGTCCCCTCCCCTATTCCTCAGAAAAAAAGGAGCCACCCCTATGCACCCACTCTAGCACCAGGTGGCATCAGGACTGAGCTCACAGTCTTCCCCTGTGGCAAGGAGAGGCAGCCCTGCCAGAAGAAAGTGATCAAAGAGCAGGCAGCTGAGTCCACGTCAGAGACAGCCCTCACTCTCCTTACTAGTATACTCACATGAAGCCTTAGCTGCTCATCTGCTAGAGCTATATAGGGTACCTAGGTACAGTCTACTCATGAGCCTTGGTTGCTGCCTCAGTCTTCACTAGCCCCTTTGGCCCTGGTTAGTTGACTCTGTTGGTCTTGTGGAGCTCTTGTCACCTCCAAGTCCTTCTATCCATTCCCCCACTTTTCCACAAGGCTCCCTATGCTTAGCCCAGTGTTTGGCTGTAAGTCTCCTCATCTGTTTGGATCCTCTCCTGGGTGTAGCCTCTCAGAGAACAGCTAGATTCCCTTCTGCAAGCAAAACAGTATTATTAATAGTGTCAAGGGTTGGCTCTCTTCCATTGGGTGGGTCTCAGGTTGGGCCAGGCATTGGTTGGACAATTCCCTCAATCTCTGCTCTCTTTAACCCTGTACATCTTGTAGGCAGAGTATATTTTGGATTGAAGGTTTTTGTGGGTGGGTTGGTGTTTCCCTCCCTCCACTAGGAGTCCTCTCTAGTTAGAAGGTGTCCTCTTCAATCTCCATAACTCCAGCTTCTAGGAATCCAAGCTTGAGACACCCCTATATCCTCCCAGAAGCCTAGGTTTCCAGCTTGTCACAGAGATGCCTCTACCTGAGGTTTCTGTTCTCTCTGCAGGCCCTCTTGTACCCCCTGCCCCTGCTCATCCCAGGTCTGATCTCTGCCCTCATTTCTCCCTACATTCCTTCTCCTACCTTGTTCTCTCTCTCTTCATCTGCTTCTGCTGTCTATTTCCCCTTCTGGGTGAGATTTAAGCATCGTCTCTTGGGTCTTCCCTGTTACTTATCTTCTTTGGGCCTGTGAATTGTAGTATGTTTATCCTGTACTATATGACTAAAATCCGCTTATAAGCGAGTACATACCATGTGTATCTTTCTGAGTCTGGGTTACCTCACTCAAGATGATCTTTTCTAGTTCCATCCATTTGCCTGCAAATTTCATGATTTCTTTGTTTTTAACACCTGAGTAGTATTCTATTATGTAAATGTCCCACAGTTTCTTTATCTATTCTTCAGTTGAGGGATATCTAGGTTGTTTCTGGATTCTGACTACTATGAATAAAGCTGCTATGAACAAAGTTGAGCAAGTGTCCTTGCTGTATGGTAGAGCATCTTTTGAGTATATAGCCAGAAGTGGTATAGCTGGGTTTGAGGTAAAGCTAATGCCAATTTTCTGAAAAAGCACTAGATTAATTTCCAAATAAAATAATCCAAGTGAAAAATGAGGTACAAGCCAGGTACAGTGGCACACGCCTATAACCCCAGCACTGAGGGAGGCAGAGACAGGCAGATCTCTGTGAGTTCAAGGCCAGCATGGTCTACAAAGTGTGTAGTACAGCCAAGGCTATACAGAGAAATCCTCTCTTTAAAAAACCAAAAAGGTGGGGTAGAGAGTGCTAAACAGGTTCTCAATGGAAGACTCTTAAATGGCTGAGAAGCACTTAAAGAAATGCTCAAAGTCTTTAGTCATCAGGGAAATGCAAATCAAAATGACTCTGAGATTCCATCTTACACTGGTCAGAATGGCTCAAAACTCAAATGACAGTGCATGCTGGAAAGGATGTGGAGAAAGGAGAACACCTCTCCATTGCTGGTGGGAATGCAAATTTATACAACCACTTTGGGCCAGATGGTTTTAACAATGAATTCTACCAGACTTTCAAAAAAGGTTAATGATAATATTCCTCAAATTATTTAACAAAATAGAAACAGGAGGAACGTTGCCAAATTCACTTTAAAAGGCCACAGTTAACTTGATATCCAAACCACATAAACACCCAACAAGGAGAATTACAAACCAATTTCCTTTATGAACATAAATGCAAAAGTACTCAATAAAATGCTTGGCAACTTCTTCCCACAGACCCAGGCATGGTTCACATATGTAAATTAATAAATATAATCTACCATATAAACAAACTGAAAGACAAAAACCACATGGTCATGTCATTAGATGACGAAAAGAGCCTTAACATCCTACACCCCTTCATGATAAAATATTGGAGAGATTTAGGATATGATGTACATACCTCAACATCAGGAAGGCATTTTACAGCAAGCCCAAGGCCAACACTAACTTAAATGAAAAAAATTCAAAGCAATTCCACTAAAATCAGGAACAAGACAAGGTTGTCCACGCTCTCCATATCCATTCAATACAATACCTATAGTCTTAGCTAGAGCAAAACAACTGAAGGAGATCAAAGGGGTACAAATGGGAAAGAAAGAAGTCAAAGTATCATTATTTATAGCATATGACAGTATCCAAAAGTGACCCTAAAAATTCCATTGGGAAACCCTACAGGTGATAAGCACTTTCAGCAAGTAGCTGAAAACAAAGTTAACAACAACAGCAACAACAACAGTAGCCCTCCTACATACAAAAAACAGTCTGAGAAAGAAATCAGGAAAACAACACCTTTCACAATAGCCTCAAATGATATAAAACATCTTCATGGATCTCTACGCAAGCACATGAAAAACGTATATGACAAGAACGTCAAGTCTTTGAAGAAAGAAACTGAAGATGACATCAGAAGATGCAAAGATCTCCCACATTCATGGATCGATAGAATCAACATAGTAAAATGGTCATCTTACCAAACTAGAAACAAAGGACTGCAGTCTTTTAATATGAGGATGACAGGTCAATGCCAAGCCTGGTAAAGGACAACAGCTAGAAAAGTTGGAGAAATAGAGAAAAGGGACAAAGAAACAAAATTGGCAATGCAAACAAACATAACTCATTTAGCGGTAGTAAGACTTTCCCTCAAACTATCAAGCTCATAGGATTGGCTCAATGGTAGAGTATTTGCTTGACATGAACAAGACCCTGGGTTTAATCCCTAAGACAACACACACACACACACACACACACACATACACACACAATGAGGTTCTTGAAAATCCTCACAGAAGAATTCTTACAAAGGAACTCACCATCTGATGGTTAATGTGATTGAAAGACAGTCTACAAAGCTTCCTAAAATGCCTGGCATTCTAAAATAAAGGTATATAAACCAACAACAAACAGCATTTCCCACGCTACGATAATAAGCTATGCTTTTCAACTGTGTTTTAACTTAAGAGAAGACATGCTGCTGAGGCTAGAGTAGGCGCTAATGCGGCTAAATTGAGAAGGAAATTAAGTACATAATTATTGGAAAAGACCTGCCATCAGTATTCATGCTTGCATGGTCATTTAAGTTAAATTCTATGAGCTGTTTGAATATTTCACATACTGGAATATGCCCTCATCTACGGCGTCCATGAAATTTCAATTCTGAGAACCTCCTTACAGAATATATGAAGTTTACAAATATGAATAAATATATGTAATATATATAAATAAATGAATAAAGTTTTCTAGAAAGAAAAATCATAACATTAAATCCTTCGCTTGAAACCCTACTTTTACATCTGATGTGATCCAAGAAAGGTTGAGAATCAAGTAGCAAGTAGTAATATTGCATCAAGAATAAAGTATCAAGCACTAATCATATATATGTATTAAGTTACATACATAAATATTATAGACTCAGATGTCCAGCAGAGATTCTTATTCAGAGTACAAGAGTAAATCTACATTACACCTGAAATTCTAATAAGGCAAAATAACAAATGAGAAAGAATTACTACACTCATCAAATAAGAGTCATGCAGAAAGAGATCTGGTAGTCATTACACAGTGTTTCCTGAAAAGTTACATGCCCGGTATGCTGATACTCAGAAAGGTCAACTGCAACAGCGGCCTTTAACATAAAACATGCTTGAGGCACATACTAGAAAATGCTACCTGTGTCCATTTTGGACATAAGCATTTCTTAACAAGAGGCAGACAATATATGCAAGTAAAAATCAAATAACTCAAGAGGTACAGTAAGTGGAGGCCTTCCATATGAAAGACAACTATAAAACTGGAATTTTCAGCCTGAAAATACTACTGAAAGGCAACTTGTACAAAATGCAAATATTTCTAATAGAAAATGTAGTAACAGCCTATAAATATAGGTGATTTCACAAATGATAGAATATTAGAACCAACAGAAACTCTAAGAATTCTATTTTGAAGAAGAAAATAAAGGAAATAATTTCTAGAGTAGACGATTCTAACAAACTCTCTTCATCTCTTGTTATAATGATCCTATAAGAAAAAAAAAACTTTATTTTAACAAAAATCTGGAGGAGAAAAGGTAAGAGTCTAAAATGGTCTTTTCCATACTTAAAAGTTAAAAAAGAAAAGTTAACCGTAATCCCCAGTATTTAGTAAGGCAGGAGGACTGTTCCAAGTTCAAGGCCAGCCTTGGCTACACAATAAGTTACATGGCAGAGATTTTTTTTTCGTGTCTATTGCCTGTGAATAAAACATTCATTTCAAGTATTAAAGAGACATAAAGAACTACTGAATTTACCATTATTAGGAAAACTCAACTTAATACATAATTACAAAAGTATTATTTGCACTGTTGTAGTTGTAGGCTAATAGTACCCACAAGATATACATACCTATGAAACTAGATATCCATCTCCACACCAAAAAAAAAAAAAAGAAAGAAAGAAAGTACTGCAACAAAATGTCATCAGTTGTTGAGTATTATTTACTGAACAGAACTAATGTGAAGATCTTTTAAGAACACTGGCTGCTTTTACAGAGAGCCCAGTTTGAATTGGCCACACTCATATGGTAATTGACAACCATCTGTAACTATAGTTCAAGAGGGTCCAGCACCCACTTCTGGTCTCTATGTGAACCAGGCGGTATGCAGGTGGTATGCAGACAAGCAATCAGACAACACACACACACACACACACACACACACACACACACACACACCCCACAATTTTAAAAATCTTTACATGACAGAAACTAGAATTAGGCAACTACAAAGATTTATGGAGCCATTCAGTGATCTCTCTTCTTCACACTTGTATATCTAAAAAAAAAATGATATGGCAAGACTGGCTAGCAACATCTGATCTGGAAAGGAAACATATCCACATAGAATTCGCTCAGCCGTTTTCTATCACTCTGCTACAAATGAGGCACAATTCAGACACTGGGAAGTACAGCTAACAGGGCTGAGAGTGTAGCTCAGTGGTAAATCATGCCCTTAGTATGAAAGCCTCAGCACTCATTCGAAAAGTCAGAGGCAGGGACAGCAGCTATTACCAGAACTAAAATCTGGATAAACAACAGTCAGTTTTAAGCTTTCTACATCAATGGAAAAAGTCATGAAAAATCAAAATGGACAACTCATCCAACTCAGTGGTTTGGGGACATGGCTCACCTCTGCACAGAAGTCAAACTTAACTAAAACCAGAGAAGTAAACCCTAACTTAGCTTAGTGTCAAAGGGCCTAGTCAATCAATTCAGGGGTTTCCAGACAGGATTGCTCAGGGCCCAGACGTAGCCTGTGTGGAAATCTGGGCCCTCATCATAGCTGGACACAAGTGCTCTGATATGAGTCAGCTACTGGGGAACTAGAATTATAACACTGTTTAAAAGCTAAAAAGAAATTATTGGTGTAAAGTTATCTACTCTGTCACTGCAGAACCTAATTCTCTCGCCTATATAGGAATTTGAATGTAGCAACATGGCTACTCTGACAAGGGATCACATCCAAAGGCCTAGGACTGTGTGATCCTTCTGGAATAAGACACACCCTTAGTACACACCTTTAATCCCTCTGTCTGGAATACAGACTTGCCTTTAGTACATACCCTTCCAAACAATGAGAAATAGACTAAGTGACAAATCAGGGAAAGATTTACCAGAATGAGTCAAAGATAGGCTACGCCCAGCTCTCACAAGAGCAGACATGAAAGAGAAGCTACTTAAGAGCAGCACAAAGAGAGTGCAACAGACAAGAGAGAAGTGCAGTAGAGCTTGGCAAGTGCAGCACAGGAGGAGAGTACAGCACTGCAATACAGTAGAGTGCATGTAGTCAGTATAGTACAGTTGGCGCAATGCAGTTCCTGGAGTTCAGAGTCAGTTTTTCAAAGGAGAGCAATTCAGTGAGAAGTCAGAGAAGCCAATTTGAATCAGTCATCTTGGAAAGGAGTTTTGAGCCAGAGCAGCTGAGCTGAACCAGCCATCCAGAGTTAAGAAGGACTAAAAAGGTTGAATTTATTCAGCAGTAAGTATTGGAGGCAAAAAACACTCTATGCCTAGGTTAGCAGACAGAGGCTGGAAACTGAAGCCTTCAAGATTCGGGTTTGCAGAAGATTAGATTGGATGGAGACTAGAAACATCCACGCCTACGCAGAGGAATAGTTAGATACAGATGTTCCGGGCTCAGCCCAAGCCATGTATTCATAAAGCTGAGGTACTACTCTCATCTCATCCCATCATCTAGGAAATAAATACAGCATTTACACTTGCCAACTATGAATCTGAATAGTTCGTGAAAATGAGGCAAATTAATTAGACCAAATCAACAACTTTTTTGTTTTCATGTCATAATATTGGGGCAGAAGACATGGCTTACTGGATAAGAGGACTTGCTGTGCAAGCATGAGGACCTGAGTTCCAATGCCAGCACCACATAAAGAGGTGGAGCGGTCACATGTACACCCACAATCTCGGGCTGTGGCAGGGCAGAGTAAAGGATTTCTGTGCTTGCTGACTACCAGGTTTCAGTGAAAGGCACTAAGGGAATAAGGCAGAGAGGGAGGGCAGCACCTCTGACTTCCCCACAGGAATGTTAGCATACACATGTGTATACATCACACATGTACCACACTTACACTCATACACACACTGCTTACATCACACAAGTACCACACTTACATTCAACACACACTGCTTACATCACACACGTACAACACACATTCAATATATACTGTATACATCACACAAGTACCACACTTACACTCATACACACACTGTATGCATCACACAAGTACCACACTTACATTCAACACACACTGTATATATCACACACGTACAACACACATTCAATATATACTGTATACATCACACAAGTATGACACTTACACTCTGTATTACACACTGTATAATCCACATATACCACACTTAACACACACAGACACACACCGTCTAAAAACTGATTTTTAAACGGATAGTGTTCATTTATTTTATGAGCTCAACACTACAGGTCTATATAAAATCTTTGACTCTAAGCAAAGTATGATGACACACATGTAATCTGCCGCAGGAGGCTGAGGGAGAAAGATACAAAGTCTGAGGCCAGCCTTTGCAACATAGCAAGGTCCTGCTATACTGCTCAGAAAAATAGTATCTTAAATCCTAAGCCTTTTTATTTAAGAACTGGAAGATTTCAGAATTAATATCTAACAGTTTACCTCTTGTCCAATTTGGATGTTTAGAATATGCCAGAAAATCCTAATTAAAGCAGCATGATAGGAAAGGAGGTGGAGTAAAGAGAGAGGAGCCTTCTTTATAATGGAACTCATTAATTCCATAGGATTAATAATTAAAACTCCATCTGTTTTGAATGTCAGTGCAAAACTGCCTCTGGATCTGGTCAAGGAAATGTTAATAAAACACTGCTAGACCCATCAGCTGAGCTTTTTCTTTATTTTGAGCAAATTTTATAAACATGCTCTAGCTAAAGTAAATCAGAGAACAATAGAAATACCCTTTTTATTTAAAAGTATATCTACAGACACAGGATAGATTTTTAAAACTCAAGTTGACAACTCCTGTACTGAATGCACACAGCTCTCTTTCGGGATGCCTATTCAGAAACAAGGCCTCTCAGCTTTCACCTCTAGGTATCTCTCGTGGCCTTTATGAACATGACACTGCGTGACCTTCACTCACAAAAACAAAACAAACCAAAACCCTAGATATAAAAAGAAAAGGGAAAAGAAATTCACTGTTGGTAAAGAGCAGGTATGAAATCATCACCACACAACTGAAGAGTGCACTCAGTTACAACTACAACTACTTGGCATCTCAGCACTGACCTCTCCAGTCTCAGCCTCCTGACCTTAAACAGACATGGAACACATAATGGTGTTTTGTCAGCAATGAACTGTATATACAAGATAACACAATAGGATTATAACAAACTTGAAGCCAGGCTCAGTGGCACATGCTTGTAATCCCAGCACTCAGGGAGGCGGAGTCAAGTAGATCTCTGTTAGTTCGAGGCCAACCTGGTCTACAAAGTGAGTCCAGGACAGGTAAGAGTATACAGAGAAAGCCTGTCTCAAATCAACAGCAACCACCACCACCACCACCTACCCCTTATAACAAAAACTGAATGCAGGATTATAACAAAGCTGAAAAATTACTATCATAGCCATTCTAATTTCATAGTTCAATGTGTTAGAAATGCTGGTGGGCTGTTCATTCAGTAGAAAAATATGGAATATGAAAATATGCAATATGCAAAATGCATAACACTGGGAATAACAACCATGTTTAACTTTATGGGCTTATTAAGCTATATGCTATATTAAGCTACATGTACTTCTAATTATTTTTAAAAAAGGTTTCTTGACTGACCTATACCACCTAGGTTTGTGAAAGTACAATCTATAGTGTCCATATAAAAATTTGTCTAAAGATACATTTCTCAAAATTTTATCCTGTCATTAAATTACTCATGCCTCTAAATTAAAAGAGCCTTCCAACCTAAAATCTGAGTATCCAAACTCAGGGTCCCACAGTCACGTTTGAAAATTATAAACTGAGTCCAACAAAAACTTGCATATGAACTGTTCATTATATACAAATGCATAAAACCATAAGCCATGTAACTCAATGCACACCCCAGTGCCATAGGGATATAAAATACAAGAGTTTTTTAGAGTTTTGTTTTATTTAAATTTTAACTTAAAGCTGACTGTGTGGAAATAAAGAGATGACTCATCAGTTAAGAGCATGAGCTATTCATCCTCTGGAGCTGGGCTCTGTTCCCAGCTCCCATGTAAGGGGGCTCACAATCACTGCTAGTTCTAGCTCCAAGGGATCTGACATCTTCCTCTGGCCTCAATGGGAGCGCATATACCTATGATACACACTCACATAGCACAGACATAAATAAATCTTAAATAAAAGAGGTTATGGCTTAAATATATTTGTCCTGTAGGGAATAATAAAATGAAATCTCCATTATTAAAAAAAGCTGATTGTAATAGTGAGTGATAACTGTAAACATGATGAGATCTAGACTCAGCTGGGAGGACTCTAAAACATCTGTGAGGGATAACTACTGTGAGCAGCACCATTTCTCCAAGTCGGGGATCTGGGCCTGTATAATGGAGCCAGCTGACCATGGTATGCACCGCTCTTTGCTCTTGACTATGGGTGTGGTGTGTCCAGCCGGTTCAGGCTCCCACTGCCCCGACGTCCCCACCATGACAGACTGCGGCCCTGAGCTGTGAATAACAAATCCTTTCCCTTAAGTAGCTTTTCTCAGTTCTCTTATCACAGAAACAGGAAAGAACTAGGACAACACTAAGAAGGCAATGTCAATGCAAATAATTGTTCAGAGGATGGCTTAGCTGAAGCACCATTCTTTTAAGAATAGGAGGCTGAAGCAGGAGGATCACAAGACCATCAGCCTAAGATATACATGGAGACCATGTCTCAAAAACTAAGCGGGGAACAAAGGGACAGGGAGAGAGAAGGAGGAATGTAGGACGTAAGTAGGGGCTGGAGAGGTGGCTCAGTCAGTAAAGTGTTTACAGTGCAAGCATAAAGACCTGAGATCATTTCACCCACGTAAAATCCAGGCACAGCAATACACAGCTACAATTGCATCCCTGGAGCTTTCTAGCCAGCCAGCCTAGCCAAATTGGTCACCTCCAGGTTCAGGAGAGACCCTATCTCAAACAGTAAGATGAGAGTAATTGAGGAAGACATCTGACACACATATCTATGTGTATATACACAAATATTTGCACATGCACACATGAACATGAACATAGATATACACTATAAACAAGAATGTAAGTGGAGGGGAATAAATTTTGAGCAGAAATGACACCACATTCAGGGACCATTGAGACAGACAAAAGAACTGTTAAAACAATGACATGTTATGACTCCTGCGTGTGGGAAGATGTGGTTGAAAAGTAAGGGAGGGGATACATCACACAGGGACACTGGCCTTACATTTTGTATTGTTTTCTAAACTACTAAAGGAGAAACTCCAGAAAACGACAAATAAGAAATGAATAACTTGGAAATGACTGGTTTTTGTGTCTTAAATATTTATTAAAAACAAACAAACAAGCAAACCAATCTGGACTTCATAAGAACCATCTGGGAGGGCCAGGGAGGTAGAGCGCTTGCCTTAACATGCACAGGGTCCTAGGTGCAATGTTAGCACCAAAGAAGGAAGAGAAAAATGACCTGTTATACTGAGTAGCACAGTTAAGAGTAGATATGTTAGGAAGGAGCAGTGGGTCACAGCTTTAATCCCAGCACTCAGGAGGCAGAGTCAATGCAAGCTCTTACTTTAATACTCTGGTCTACAAAGCAAGTTTTCGGCCTGCCAGGGCTACACAATGAGAACTTGTCTAACAAACAAACAAATGTTGTTTACCTGGATTTTCAAATATTTTTTATTAAATTAGTCTTTAAAAAATTAAAGAATATTATTCACACTATTATCAGAATCTTTATGGCTAGAAAAACATTGTCAATAAACCCATAAATCCATCACTAATGATTCAGGTTAACTGAATATTTCATAATGCCTCATTTCAAATACTTTCCATACCAAACAAAAATTAAGAGTTTCAGAAGAAAAAAAAGCACTGAACATAAAATTGAAATATTATAGCTACAATTATTTAGCAACTATGTATCTCTCTGGATCCCACAAAGAGACGATTAAAACGTAACTAAATACCCTTCAAAGAGTCGTTTATTCTGCCTATGTTATTTACAGAACAATCCCAGTAAGAGCAAAGAAAGTTCTTCTGTTTACACTATGTCAAAGACAAAAGTCAGGCTAATCAGATCCCCATGATTTCCTTGACATCACCTAACATTTCAGTGACTGTTCAGTAAAGACAACTCAGCAGTACATTTTTGGTCCTTAGGCAACAGCTCCATCAACAATCTACTTCCTGCTCAAAATGACCATCTAAGAAAATTCTGCAAACGATACAATGAAGATTTCTCACTTGAAGGAAGTAACAACATAATTTTATGAGTGAAAATGGAGTGACAGTAAGCTATTTACCTTCACAATTTATCAATAATACTACAGATTTGTCTATTTACCCTCATAATTAATCAATGAATACTATAGATTTGTCTATTTACCCTCATAATTTATCAATGAATACTACAGATTTGTCTATACACCCTCATAATTTACCAGTGAATACTACAGAATTGTGAAATCAACATGTAATGATAATTGCTCTTTAATATAATCTTTAAAAAGTTTTAATTTCACAGGAGTTAGAGCATATATAAACATGTGGTTTACATATACTATAATTATAAAAATAATGCTAAAACTATTTTTAAAAATAAGTAATTATTCAAGAGTCTTCAGTAAGAAATTTAACACTCTTCCCACATACATCTTTACATATTTATCCCTACCATTCTGGAAAGTATTATGCTCTAATAAGAAGTATCCTAATCTTCACCCAGCAATATTTTCAGGCTGATAATATTATTCTCATTTCCTTGAATAATATCCATACTCAAGGCCCATCTTCTTTCTCATATTCAATATCATGCATGCTTGTATCAAGGTTCCTTTCTTCATATCCTGTCACAATATCAATCACTGCCTCCTGTCCACTCAATCCACTTTTGATTTATCAGCCGCCGTCTTTCTGGACTCCATAACTCGACCCAAACCATTTTAACAAGACATTGACAAATAGCACCCAGTATCACATCAACCTGTTCCACTTAGTAAACTAAGAAACAGTAACTGTGACATCTCTGCATAAGTATTCCATTCTATTCCCCAGACTGATGTATATTAATGAGGAGATGGTATTTGAAATGCTTCTTCCACATCAGCATCTAATATGATCAAATTAGGAAATGGGATGATTTATTAAATTTTGTAGAGCTGAAATATTTCTTTATATCGCTATATGTGTGGTTTCAGAAAGTGAGCTGTTACTTTCAATTTTTCTACTGAAGATGTGCCTGCATTTCACAGACGAGTTATTGTCTTTAAAAAGATTGCAAGAAGGCAAAATGTTATTAAGCAAATGCTCAGTAAAACAAACTAAATCAGTTTTAAAATTCCTAATTTAATGTAAATCTTGGTTGTTTCACTGAAATTCAGTTTGTGATCTTATTAAGTCATATTTGCATCGTAGTGTCTTGCTGTAGGACAGTTTCAAATTTATAGCATTACCAAGCGGCTTCACTTCGTGACTTTTAAGATATGTCCTCAATAAAATAAAATAATTGCTCTCTAATCACACATTTTTTTCTATTTTCAGATATAAGCAAAACAAAAGCCAATAGGTTAAAAAAGGATAAACCTGGGAAACCAACCATTTGTGTCATTTCTAAAATTTTCATAATTAGATGTTAAAATATTCTTATTTAAATGTTATTTTAAATTTAATAACTATTCCAGGGGTACTTTAAACTATGAAAAGATCTAAGTGGATATTTAAATATACTCAAAATAAAAACTAAGCAGGAATGAGAAGAAATAAATATAAAAGTCCAATGTCGCTTAACTTCTCTCCTCACGTCATCTTCTGTTTGCAGGTACATGTGCATCCCAGAGCTCAAGCTCTACTCATTTCAAAACCAAAGGCCTCCCAAGAATAAAATCCACATTTAAGCCTTTGCCTATGCTGACATCAGCACATGATCTTAAACACTTGATAGTTCCTAAAGGGGCCTCTATGATATTTGTTCCTAGACATAGTAATGGGTTGTTTAAAAAAAATGCAAAAGAGGCTTGACTTTATTCACTGATTGGGAAAATCAATAAAACTATGAAAGAAATATTACAAAAACAAGAAAAGATCATCCAATATCAAATTGTGATTTCTGGATATTTACTTAAAGCTTATGTGAATAAAAATAATTTGTTTCATATGAAGTAGAATAATAATCTTACAATCTTAAAGGACCTAATCTAATTTTAAATTGAAAAATGTATTGTTCAAATTAAGAAAAGACAATGATTATTCTGTTAATATGTAATCCAATCTTTCTTTGTAATATTCCAAAACAGAATATAGACAAAATTGGATAATCGGAAATGCTGTCCTTTCTTCCTTAAAGACATGGGGAATACGAGAATTAGAACTTCTCTAAATTCTGCTAAAATACTAAAACCCAATGAAATAGAAGTAAATTCATTAATATAATAGGTAGGAAGAAAAGGCATATAATATGTGCTATACAATATAAAATTAATTGTATGTCTACATATTGGTAAATAATTGAAAATACTTCAATATTCTTTCTTATATTGATTTAGCTTATTATTTCATAATTTAAAAGGTATCATATATACTGAGAAAATGTATAAAACTGCAAACAGCACTACAACTACAATCTCCCATTTACAGCAGCTTTACAGCTTACAAATCACTGTGTGTGTGTGTGTGTGTGTGTGTGTGATGGTAGCTAGTGATCATTTTTTAAGACAGCCTATTTAGCTTAGGCTGGCCTTGAACATGTGACCCTCCAGCCTTACCTTCCAGAAAGCTAAGATTATAGGTATATGTCAATAAGCCCAGCTACAAAGTGCTTTTGAAACATATCTTAAATAAATACACTTCCTGAAAATATGTTGCACTCTTTTCAATTAGTAAATATTTGTTATTTGTTCTATTAACTCATATTACTAAGAAACATTTCAGGACTTTCTCTAGTACATAGTAATCAATATTTTCCCTAATAACTTTTATATGCATAGTCTAGAGGATACATTTTTATTTCTTGCTCCTTTTTCATGGATGTGTGGGGTATACATGTTAGCATATGTAGACATATGGGAGGGTGACATGCATGTGGAGGCCAGCAGCTGATGTCAGGGTTCACTTTCCATAGTTGTTCTTTCTACCTTTTTTAGTAGTGCACAATCTATCAGTCAACCCAGAGCCCACCTAGTGTCTCTATCCAGCTTGTTCAAGGGGAATTCTCTATCCTCACTTCCAAAAGCAACATATACCTCTAATAAAGAAAATGACTCATGCAAATAAGCTTAGGAACTGAATAATAGAAAATATCTGTCTGGGAGGTCCTAGTTTATGGTAAAATACATTTATTTAAATCCTGAAAGAACACATACACATAATGTATCTTCTGAATATAATTCAATAAGTTGCATTACTAATGCAATTAATGTAGTAATAACATTGCTCTATCTCAATTAGGAAATCAAAGGAAAGTCAGGGCTGGTCAAATAGCTCAGAGGATAAATGTACTTGCTGCCACACTTGAAGACTTGAGTTCAGTCAACAGGTTCCATATGGTGGAAGAAGAGTACTGATTTCTCTATGTTATCTTTACACACACACACACACACACACACACACAAACACACTGAATAAATAAGATACAAATTTTAAATAAAAAAAGTTATAATTGAAGCAGAAGGTAATCTCACTACCCGTGAGACTAAGACAAGAGCACTTCAAGAGTTTTACTTCAAGAGTTTGAGATCAGTCTGGGCAACAGGGAGACACATCTTCTCAAAAATGAAGAACAGAAAATCAAGTAACTGTGTAACTAATCCACAATAAATACAAATGACTACCAACATCAGACAAATCATCAAGAGGTAAGATGAAGATACATTGGAAACTAAACTAAACTTTATTTCAACAGATGACTAACAAAAATCAGTATCAATTAATGTTTTAAAATTTTTCTCAGCAAGTAAGATATATGGAAAATTTTCCTTCAGTCTTAAAAGGCAACCAGTAAAAACACAAAATAAGACTATAGTTAACACTGTATTTAAAGGTAAAAGAGTGGCTATTTCCCTAAGACAGAGAAAAGTTCAGGACTGCCCACCCTCACCAGTTCTCATCAACATGAACATATTACACATAGAAACGAGCCAAGAAAAGGAAATAAACAATTCAAACAGAAATAAAATCCTTACTTATCAGACAATAATACTGTTTTCAGAGAAAATCCTAAGGACACTTCAAGAAATCTAGTGGACCTAATAAAAGAGGCAAGAATATACATCATAAAATAAGTAGAAAGTACACAAAACATAAAATGCAAAAAGTATATAATATGTACTATAAAATATAAAAATTGTATGTCTACATATTGGTGAATAATTGAAAAGGTAAATTTGAAAATAGTTCAGTGTTCTTTTTAATACTGATTTGGTTTATTTCATAATTTTAAAAGTATCACATAAACTGTAGAAAATGTATAAAATTGCAAACTAATAACAACTATAATCTCTTGCATTTCTTACAAGTTACTGTTAAAAATACATTTTAGAAATGAATCCTTCCCTATATGAACTCCAATCCTATGCCAGAGATGGCCACTGTAACAGGCTTGGTAACATCTTGTTGCTGTTGTTCTTGTTATTTGTTTTGAGGCAAGGTCTCATGCAGGCCAAGTGGCCTCAAGTTCACCATGTACTTGAGGTCAGCCTTTATTTCTTTTTATTCTTATCAATATATAAATTCATATATATGCCTACACACATCCATATCCTTTTGTATTTGTTGTATTTTTGGTGTGGATTTTCTGAGGCAGTGTCTCCTATATCTCAGGTAGGCCTCTGACTTCTTGCTATATAGCCAAGGATGATCTTGGACTCCTGATCCTCCTGCCTCCACCTTGCAAGTGCTGGAATCATAGGTATATGCCACCATGCCCAGAATATATCGTTTATTAAAGAGCAGATATAGTCAACATTCAACAGCATGAAAAATGTGGAAGCGATCAGCTCCAGAGAATGAGATCCTGACGATGGGATTATTGCCCTGAGAAGAAAGAGACAAGATAAAGACTGCTTCCTTTCTCAGTACTCTCCACTACAGGAAGAAGATCAAAGAAAGTAGATGGTCATCTGTGACCCACAAAAAGAGCCCTCATCAGAACAACCAACCACGAGAAATAAATTTATGTTGTTTAAGCCATTTGTTAGTTACCTGGTCAAAGTAGCACTAAGTAAAATAACAAAAATATTTATTATGTTGCTCCAAGAAGCTAAAGAAATGAGTAGAGATACATACTATGCTCATAGGCTGAAGACCCAATATACTACTATGTCAGTTCTTCCACGCTACTGACTCAATGAACTGCACCCTCCCCAACTCCAGCAGACTTGCTTGAAGAACTTGTCAAGCTGACTCTAAATGCATATGGATATGCAAACGATAATGCCTAATTTACCATAATTGTTAGAAGCATAGCATGAAGGTCCTTGAGCCTACAGATCTCTAGAGAAACCAGGAATGTTAATCACACAGGTTTGTCTTTCCACTGTGAAAGATGAAAACACTGTTCTTCATCCAGAAAGCTGAGAACTGGAAGTGACTAACAGCCTGGTGATCTGCATTATCTGTTGGGCCAGGCCATATTATCAAGCTCCTACAAGCAAGAATGGAGGTGGCTAGTAATCTAAATGACCCTTATAGCTAGGGGCTCCCCCAAGCTCCCACAACAGGGACCAGAGGTGGCTAATAGCCCAAATGACCTCCATACTATTTTTATGACCAAGACCAGGCCAGGCCCATCTTATTGGAAGAAATGGCATGTACTCTGAGTTGAGCTTCAATGTAATTACACGTCCTTGTGCTATGGAGACTGTCATACATCAGGAGACCTTTTTCCAAATTATACAAGTCTTAAATACACTGGGGATAGACTGCCTGTTATTAGACTCCTTAAAGTCTGATGTGGGTTGACGAAGTCAATCTGCACGGGGTTTTCATTCTCATCTCTTTGTGCAATTCACTTCCCTTTATGACACCTGCAGGGACCCCCTCACATAATAATTCAAACTGTCTAAAACTGATATAAAAATAGAGCAATTGAACCAAACCAACCATGCAAAAATAGAACCTCACTCATACAGTCAATTAATTTTTTTAAGACATCAAGCTATTCAGTAAAAAAAGTGAAACTCAAGCTGGAGAAATAGCTTGGTGGTTAAAAACATTTGTTACTCTTCCAGAGAATTTGGTTTCAGTTGCCAGCATCCACACAGAGGCTCACAACTATCTGTAACTCCAGTTCCAAGAGATCCAATGCCCTCTTCTGGCCCTCAAGGCACCAGTCACATACATGCATTCAGGTAAAAAAATAGAAAATAAAAAATTAAAAAATATAATTAAAATTCTAGTAAAATGGTATTAGACCTTAATATTAAAATAAATGAACCTAAACCTCTACCTCCTACCATCCACAAAAATTATAAATATCATTAAGCAAATGTCAAGCGATTATTTCAGATAAGATATACTTTAAAAATTCAAAAGCTAATGTCTACAAAGTTACATATTTACAATCTGAAAAAAAAAAACTCTCAACTGCAAAAGGAAAGATGGTAGTTCTGTAGGCAAAGCCTGGCACCACACACACATAAGGTGACACTACCAATGACAGCAATATCATGAACTCCTTGGTATATACATGAAGTAACAATCACCAGTTAACATTCTTACCAAAACCACATAACTCATTCTAATCATGAAAACAAAACAAAAAACCTCATACAACCCAAACTGAGGGACAGTTTACAAAATAAAGAGTTGAATATTCTTTAAAAGGTATGAAACATTAGCAGGCTGAGGAACTGTCATAAACTAAGGAGAGATAACACCTAGCTGTAAAGTAGGACCCTGGATAGAATTCTGCAACTCAAAGAACACATTGCTGGGAACGTGTTTTAATTTAACTTAATGAGACTTAAATGACATGTATGGGCTAGTTGCTACATTGTTAATAACCTACTTCCTAACTATAGTAAGGTTATATAAAGGATATATGGAAATTTGGTGTGATTTTTTGCAACTTGTCGGTTAGTCTAATATTAGGGTTTTTTAATGACTATTTAAGAAGAGTAATAATCTGACAATGATTGACAGCAAGATGTCAGAGCCAAAAGTCCCAGGCCTCGGGGCTGAACAGAGACACTGTCAGAACAGCAACATGCAAATCAAACTGCCATTAGAGAACTGGAGAGAAAGCTAAGTGGCAGCAAACCAGGTGTGTGAAAAATGAATACAGAAAGCTCTGAAACAGGCACAAGCCATTTCACTGCATCTGCCACTCCCCCAAGCTAGCAAACCTCAGCTCAGTGGCTCTAGAAAGCACCATAGTGGAGAAGAAACAATGAGACATACATTCAGGATTTGACCTTTATAGGGGATTACTCAAAAAGCAGGTAAACACTAATGGATCCAGCAGAGAGCCAGTAAGTAACAGTGAGACACAGTTATTTTTAAGTCACTCACTTAAACAGCAAGAAAAAAACTGAATGAAGAAAATTTAAGGCATATACATTGTTAGCTGGTTAAATATATGTACTTTGGGAGTTCTGGGGGGAGGGGGAAAAAAAGAAAGGATTAAAACTTTACTTGAATCCTGTCTCAAAAAACCAAAACCAAAACAAAACTTTATTTGAAGAAATAATGACTACATTTTTTTCTAAGTATAACAGAAAAAAAAAAAAAGCATCTCATAGAAGACAAAATTGCCAACTAAATATACTAAAATACACAAACTGTGTTGTAAAAATAAAAGAGAAAATATTTCTCAAATAAACAAAAGCTGAAGTACAAGAAATACTAAAAGTGCTCTGCAAGTTCAAACAGGAAAATCATGGACAACAACGTAAGAACATACGGGGGAAAAAAGCTCAGTGGAAATGTAAATAGTCAAGCAGCACGATGCTAGAAAACTATGATACATAAATGTACTGTTGGTGTTTTATATTTTTGCATTTTGTTTTGTTTTCTTATTCTGGAAAATGAACCTAGGGCCTCTTGCATGCTAGACATAGCTCTACCACTGAGCTATATCCCCACATTTCATAAAGCACTTTTAGTTCTGGCAGAAAATTTCAATGACAAAAATCATAAAAACTAAAGCAAGTAAGTATAAAGCCACGTTGATACATATACAATACGTAAACTGTGATATAAAAAGCATAAGGCAGAGATAAGTGTTTACTGCTGTAGTTGGCAGCATTATCCTGGGAGAGCTGGGCCTATAAATGAGGTGGACTATGAGAATACAACAGCCAAGCTTTATTCAAAGCATCAGGCAATTTCTACTCTGAGGGCTAAGAAGTATCGCATGAACCAGGCAGTGGTAGCGCACATCTTTGATCCCAGCACTCAGAAGACAGAGGCAGGCAGATTTCTGTGAATTTGAAGTGAGTCTGATCTCCAGAATGAGTTCCAGGTCAGCCAGAGCCACACAGAAAAACCCTGTCCCAAATATCCTGACCAAAACAACAACAACAACAACGAGTCACATGCATAAGGTGTTCAATCCCAAAGACAAGCCATTCGTGGCAAAAACACATTTCTCAATAGAGGCACACGAGTAACACAGCTGAAGTAAACTCACTCCTATCCCTACACCTGGAAGGAACAGAAAAACACATTCTAAGAACAATTCTGTATTTTGAAGAAACTGAGATCACAAGACACTTGTTTTGCTGGAATTTTCTCATAAGCACTCAGAATTCTCACACCTCTATTCTTGGACTGTGTTCAACAGATAAGGCAGTTATGAGTAAAGTATTTGTATGCAACTAATGTTGCTTTGGCTTACAATATTATACGACTTTCATAAACACTCCATGATAACTGCAAAGAAAGTGTTGTAATACAAGAATTACCACACAAAACTCTCGGGCACCAATCTCAGTGGGAAACTGATAGTTTATTAGAATGCCCCACTCCAAGACTGACTATGGCCAGGGACACAGTGGACTCACAAAGCCAAGCTGTGATGTTGGTCTGCTTCTAAGGCAAGTTTTTTAATTAAAAAAACAAAAACAAACAACAACAACAAAAAAAAACACCAGGTAACCAGGTGGGAAGCAAAGCAGGAGGGCAGATTAGCTAAACACAAAAAGAATAGATTTTCTTCTGAGTACAATGTATCCAGGTAGCTAAGCAAAGCATTTGAAGCTGATTGGCTAGGATACTGGCTTGCGGACCTTCCAGTTCCCCACTGTCCTGGGAGAAAGGAACATAGCAGGGTATTGTGGTTTTGCTTAAGTAGAACATACATCATTAATTCAAGCAGAACGTTCAACAAGTATGGAATTGTAAGTGAAAGGCTGTTCAAGCATCCAGGCAGGTCGAGTCTGAGAACCTGAGCTTAATTTGACTTTATAATCAAAATGGAGACTTAAAAACAAAAATGGCTTCTGTCATGTTAAAACCAAACGTAGGTGCTAACAGAGGAGCTAGAGTTTTAAGCTGGTTACAAGAAAAGGTGCCTATAGAAGACTCACAAATGGAAATAAGAAAAAAATAAAAGCATACTAGTACCAAAAATGGACACAAAGGATGGTGACAAAAAACAAGAGGATCAAGATACAGTAAGACAAGAAAGAATTAACCAACTGGCAACAGTATTTTTTTGTTTTGTTTTGTTTTTGTTTTTGTTTTTCCGGACAGAGTTTCTCTGTGTAGCACTGGCTGTCCTAGTCTTGCTTTGTAGACCAGGCTGACCTCGAACTCACAGTGATCCACCTGCCTCTGCCTCCTGAGTATTGGGATTAAAGGCGTGCGCCACCATGTCCAGTTGGGTTTCTGTTGTTGTTTGTTTGTTTGTTTGTTTGTTTTAAAGAGACAGGGTCTCAAATAGTCCACATTGACCCTGACCTCACTGCATAGTTCTGATCCTTCTGGCTCTACCTCTCAAGGGCTGGGATTACAAAGGTGTGCCCATAGATCTAAACACAGAATTGTCACTAGAGGAAACTCAAATGACTGAGAAACAAAGCAATGTTCAACAGCCTTAGCCATCAGGGCAATGCAAATCAAAACTACTTTGAGATTCCATCTTACACCTGTCAGAATGGCTAGGATGAACAACAGCAACAAAAAAGTGACAGCTTGTGTTGCCAAGACTGTGAAGTAAGGGGAACATTCCTCCATGGCTCCACTGCTGCTGGGAGTGCAAACTTGTACAGTCATGATGGCAATCAGTGTGATGGCTGCCCAGAAAGCCATAATCCATCTACCTCAAGAGGTAGCTATTCCACTCTTGGGTATATACCAAAAGAACACTTTACCCTATCACAAGGACACTTGCTCAATCATGTTCATTGCTACTCTATTCATAATATCCAGAAACTGGAAACAACCTAGATGTCCCTCAACAGAAGAATACAATAAAAAAAAAAAGTGGTACGTTTACTCAATGGAGGTATTACTTAACTGTTTTGTTTTTTTTTTTTAAGGCATCGTGAAATTTACAGGCAATTGGATAGAACTAGAAAAATTCATCCTGAATGAGGTAACCCATATCCAGAAAGATGAATATGATCAGTCCCTTATTCAGCCATCATCTGAGAAGCTTCCTCCTGCTACAGATGGGAAAAAATACAGAAACTCACAGTCAGACACTGCACAGAGAGAGAAACCTGACAACACACAGCTCTCAGTGGGATGTCTTTACCAAATCCCTCCCCTTAGAGCTTAGGGAACTCTGTAGAAGAGACAGAAAGAGTGTAAGAGCCAGAGGTGATGGAGTACACCAGGAGAACAAGGCCCTATGAATCAACTGGACAAAGCTCATGTAAACTCACAGAGGCTGAGGCAGTGTGCACAGGACTTGCATGGGTCTGCACCTGCTCCTTTGCCTATGTATTATAGCTTCTAGCTTAGTGTTTTTATGAAACTCCTGAGTGTACAAACGAGTGGGTCTCTGATTCTTTTCCCTTCTCTTGGGCTCTTTTCCTTGGTTGGTTTGCCTTCTCCAACTTCAATGTGATGGGTTTGTATTATCTTGTTATATTCTACTCTGTTATATTTTGTCATTAGCTCTTAGAAGCCTGTTCTTTATTAAAGAAGGACAGAAGGGGAGTGGACATGGATGGGAGGGGAGGCGAAGAGGAATTGGGAAGAGTAAAGAGAGGGATAAGTATGACCAGGATATATTGTATGAGAAAAGAATCTTTTTCTGTTGTTTATTTTTTCAAGATAGGGTTTCTGTGTAGGCCTGGCTGTCTATTTCCAATAGAAGGGGGTGGAGGGGGGAGGTGATCAACTTGAAATTGAAGGAGAGTCATGAGAAGGGAGATCACAGGCTTTGGGGGATGGGGGCTTATTATAGAATTTTAAATAAATTAAAATGGAACCTTAGTGTTCTATTGCTGTAAAGAGATACCATGACCATGGCAACTCTTATAAACAAAACTATTAATTGGAGCTGGCTTACAGTTTAGAGGTTTAGTCCATTATCATCAAGTCAGGAAGCATGGCAGACATGGTGCTGGAAAAGAAGAAGGAGAAGGAGCATTCTACATCTGGACCAGCAGAAGAGAGAGAGACACCAGGCCTGGCTTAAGCATCTGAAACCTCAAGCCCATCCTCCAACAAGGCCACGCAAGTTCAACAAGGCCATGCCTCCTAACAGTGCCTCTCCCTATGAGCATACAGGGCCATTTTCATTCACCCACTGCAGAACCAAACTGAATTCTAAATATGTATGTTTATAAGCACACAAGGCTACTCTAAGCCTTAACCACAGACACCTCTCTTTACACTGAACTGCAATGAACTCAGGTGACTCATAACTGCTCAAAGTTCAAAGAATAAACACCAATCCTAAGGTCAGCTATAACAGGGTTTTTATACCACCCTCTAATGTTCAGGGAACATCACAAAAGAGGAAACAGGGAGGATGGAGCGCCTGAAGATTGGAAGGACGGCTGTAAAACACTGTCTTCAGAGCATGACACAGCACGACAACCATCTCACCGCCACTGTAGTTGCTTACACTGGGCGTCACAAAGCTGTGCCTGTCTGCAGACACTCATTGACTGGAAGGAGTTAATGACACTTTACCTGTCTGTGCCAAACTACCTACTACTAATAGATCCTAGGGAACAGCAGGAATTGTCTTCAGCTGTGTACTCAGTTGTGAGCCTACCAGCTCCTGTGGATATTTCCAAACCCCTGGCCACAAAAAACAATCCTGGTTAAAAATCAATGGGTCAAAAAACAAGAAGATGTGACTACGGAAAAGGGACTTAGATTTGTAAGGAGAAGGGAAGGATGACAGACGTAGAAAGAAGACAATAGAAGGCAGGAGTGAGAAGAAACAGAATGCATTATACATAAGTATAAAATTGTCAAAGAACAAATGTAATCAATAAAATAAAAAAATAAGCCTTAACTACAAAGACATACTGAACAAAGGACGGGAACATATTCAATATACATGGTAACCAAAAAAGAATAGAAGTGGCAAAACTTAGCCAGGGGGTGGTAGCACACGCCTTTAATCCCAGCAGTTGGGAGGCAGAGGTAGGCAGATCACTGTGAGTTCGAGGCCAGCCTAGTCTACAAAGCAAGTCCAGGACAGTCAAGGATATACAGAAAGACCCTGTCTCGAAAAAAAAAAAAAAAAAAAAAAAAAAGAAAGAAAGAAAGAAAGAAAGAAAAAGAAGTGGCAAAACTTAGATCAAACAATAAAACAATACAGACTATAAGTCAAAGACTGTCACAAGAGGAAAGGGTAATTATATAGTAAGTTGGCCTATTCAGCAGAAAGGTAGACCAGTTTTAAGCATATATTCATTAAACATCAGCGCACCCAAATATATGAAACAAATATTAACATAGAAGCCATGAAAAATATTAGGAACAATAATATCAGAGATTGTATTACATTTTTATTTGCTTATTTTGTGTGAATATGTATTGGCATGTACTCGACACTGTACAAATGAGGAGGTCAGATGACAGCTGGATGGAGTTAGTTTTCTCCTTCCACCATGTGGGTCTCAGGGTCCTCAGGCTTGACAATAGACTTGACAGTTAACCTTTACAAGGTAAGCCATCTTAGCTTGACAGCCTGTCAGAGATTTTAATGCCTCATTTTCAATAAATATGTATGTATAAGTATATGTGTGAAATAAACCATGATATATTTACCATTCAGCAATTAAAAAGAAACAAGTACTAATATAGAACTAATAGCATTTAGCTAAGTAGAGGGTATATGTAAAATATTACTACTATATGATTACGTTTACACAAAACTCTCCAATAAAATGTAATAAGATTCATAGTATAAAATATTGCTCAGCAATGCAAGAACATGATTATCAACATATATAAGATAAATCTCAAAAATATTATGGTTAATTAGAAGCCTTCACAAAAGCAAACATGGTTTATGACTACAGCTATGTGAAATCAATCTACTCAAAAAGAAGCCAAAACTGTGGTTTCAGTTCAGTGGCAAGCAGGAATTAAGAAAAGTTAGATGTGAACTATCAGGAAATGCTAATGGTCTATTGATTTGAAAGGTATATGCCTTTGACAAGCTCACAAATGTATGCTTAGAATTGTATGCTGTAATATATATGGATTTTACCACAGAAGAAAAATGTTTAAAGTGGTTTTTTTTCCAAAAGAAAAAATTTGTAAAATATTGAACTCTGGGATTAGATACTAAGGGAATATACACAGATGTTTGAAACTATGGATTCAAACTTTAGAATGAACTAATGGACAGAGAAGAAAAAATGAGTAGGTGTGTGTTAAATAGAGAGTTAACGGAAATGTCTAGGTAGTGGATGAGTATTCAATAGAAAATTATATACATTTTTCTATATACTTGAAATTTTTGCTATCTTGGGGGGCAGGAAGTCCACTGAATATAACTGAAGCAGTGATTTCAAGAAAATTTGTAGACCTAACTCTTCTTTTTTTGTTTTGTTTTGTTTTTTTCCATGACACCAGTTTCTGTGAATAGCCCTGGCTGTCCTGGAACTCACTTTGTAGAGCAGGCTGGCCTCGAACTCATAGATCTATCTGCCTCTGCCTTCCTAGAACTAGGATAAAAGCTGTGCACCGCCACGCTTGGCCTGCATTAAACACTTTTGTTTTGTTTTGTTTGATTTGGTTTGGTTTGGGGGATTTTGTTTATTTTTTGTTTTGTTGTTGGTTTTTTGGGGTTTTGGTTTTTATTTGTTTGGTTGGTTGGTTTTTGGTCTTTTGGTTTTGGTTTTGTTTTGAGTCAGGGTTTCTCCATGTAGCCTTAGCTGTCCTGGGCTCGCTTTGTAGCCCAGGCTAGCCTCAAACTCAGAGATCTGCCTGCCTCTGCCTCCCCGAGTGCAGGCATGTGCCACCATGCCTGGCTACCTAAATCATTTTTATTAATAGAGGTGGCATATACAAATATAAATAAATTCCCAGCTCAAAAGTGAAGAAACAGAAGTGCTGGCAAGATGGCTCAGTGGGTGCCGGTGCTGACTGGCTAGCCTGCACTCAGTCCCCAGAAGCCATAAAGGGAAACGAAGCAGTCAGCTCCTGTAAGTTGTTCTCTGCCCTCTACACACACGCACACCCCAGGGTGAACGTGGCCACACACAGACAGACGCATCAATTTTTATTTAGAAAAATAAGTAAATAAAGTACCAAATAGGAAATAAGAACAAAAGCAATAATTAATAACTTATAAACTAGAATATAGGCAACAGTAACTAATCAAAGTCTACTTTTTATCTGCGTTTTCTTTGGAGCACTGTCTGTGTAGCCTAGGCTGATCGCAAACTTGCTAGAGCTGAAGATGAGTTTGAACTCTTGACCTTCCTGCCTCTGCCTCCTTTATGCTGGGACAATGTACTAATCATGCCTGGAATTTTTCTCTTTTAAGTCTAGGTAACATGCCAGATAATTTAAGTAAGAAAAAATGTTACAATAAGTAAGTTAATAAAGGACAAAAGGAAAATAAGCCCCGAAATAAGAGAAAAGCCTGGAGTCATTAGAGGATACTTTGTAGCCTTCTAGGCATTTATTTTAACATCCATATGAAATGGATGATGTCCTAGACAAAAAAAAAAAAAAAGTTTACCAAAAGTAAGTCATATGAATTAGAATATTCAAGCTATACAAATCCTGTTATAAAAACCAAAAGTTATCATACACGGCACTTGGGCCTAGAGGGTTTCATGAATCCACCAAAGCTTCAAAGAGAAGAGTCCCAATAACCCAAAATTGTTCCTGGGCACTAAAAATGAAGGAATACTTTTAAGTTCTCTTTGTGAAAAAATGGAAAACAATGGAGATACTAAATTTAATAAGGGCAATATAAAGAAGACAAATATGAGATATAAATATCAACATAAAAGTACAAAGTTTAAAAATTAGGAAATAGAATCTTATATCACACCAAGAAAATAACAAATCTAAATCAACTGAGGTTTACTCCAGAAATGCAACACTGGTTTGTCAAAAGACTGGGGTGGGGGTGGAGCGGCATCATTTCTACACAGGATGAAAATGCTTCAAGAAAATCAACACATAGCACCCATTTCTGGTGGGGAAAAGCGGGGGATGAGCACTCTCTTAAAACAGCAAAATATACATGCTATAAGCCTAGAAAAATATAAGACTCTTCTTCAATAAAGAAACAGAAAAAAAATGTATATCATTTCCAATGCTGTTCAACATTATCCGAGAAGTTAAAAGCAATACAATTAGATAACAGAAAAAAGTAAAAGAATGAGGATTAGAAAAGCAAAACTACTTGTATTTGTAGTTAAGCCTTGGAGACGCACATGTGAACTAGAACAATAGAAGGACTGAGCAGCGTGGAATACAAGAGTAATGTGAGTTGCGTAGGCTTCAGAGATAAACTAACAAGTAGTTAGGTTGCTATGTACAGAGAAGCCCATGTACAATAGCAGTAACAAGTTAAACTATGTTGGGGTAAATTTACCATGAAATAAACACAAAGTTGTATGAGGAAAACAGTCCTTATGATAATTAAATAAAACCTAGATTGTGCTCTAAAATAGAACTGAGCATGATGGAAAGGTGTTAACTGCCCTTAGCTTGTAAATTTGATGAAATCTGACTAAAAATAACACCAAACTTTTATAATAATAGAAATAGGTGAGTTAATAGCAAATTTATATTCATATGAAACATAACCAGGTAATCACTGGAAAAGAACAGGTAAAAGAAAAGGAAGACTATCCCAACTCAAAATTAGAATTATGCTTTAAAGTCTCTATGATTACAAGTATAATACCTAGGGCAGGATAGTTATAGCCAAGAAAACACCCATGCATTTTAATTTAAACTGAGATCACAATTTTCATAGTTGTTGCAAATCAAAAACTATATGTGATGTTCAAAAAAGGATGAGTTAAATTTGACCTGGAGAGAAAAGATAGAAATCAATAAAAAATAGAGAGAAAATTAAGAGTTATATAAAACTGAACATTAAAGAGCAGAAAGTATTTTCAAAGTAGAGATGATGAAAATTTTCTAAAAACTGGAAAAAATATATGCAAAAAAAAAAAAAAACCTTGAAAACTCTGGGGCATGTATAAAAAACAATAGTGTATTATACAGAGCAGTTTATACACAGAATGAATAAGAAGCACAGGGGGTCAACGTCAAATAACAGAATCCAGAAAAGCTAAGCATTTAGAACTTACTGCAGTCAAGCTTTGTATGCAAAGAGGCTTATGTACTTCATTCCCATTATGCTAACTTGAATGCCCAGTTAGAGCCAACTGCCATAGAGAGCTAAGCAGAGACAAGAGGCAGCTTTTAAAAGCACTATTCCCTACACTAGCCTTTACGCAAAGCTGGACAATGCAGGAGCGATGCGTTCCACGTTAGTCTGCTCAGGTTGCCACAGAAAAGTACCACAGTATAAACATGAAATGTATAGTCTTGGGTTTTTCATACTATTAAGTTTAAGGTTGAAGTGCCACATAGTTTAGCTCCCTGTGAGAACTCGTCTCTGTCTTGAAAATGGCAGCCTTTCACTGTGCCCTCTCATGACACCCTCTGAGCACAAATGGAAAGCTCTCTCTTCCTTTTTAAGATTTATGTTTTTATCTTTATTTATGTGTATGTGTCTGTGTTTGTATATGCTACATATGGGTAAGTATCTCAGTTCTGGGGTTGCAGGTAGTAGTGAGCTACACTTTTAACTGCTGAGCCATCTCTCCAGCCCCTCACTTCCTCTTCTTATAGAGCCATCAGCATTATCAGATTAGGGACCCCCGAAATAACCTCATTTAACCTTCATTGCTTCTATAAAAGCCTTATCTACAAACAGACATTACCAGGGTAGAAGCTTTAACACATTTTGGAAAGACATAAATAAATGTTCCATCCATAGCACAGCATGTTAGTTCTAAACCTAGAGGGTTTGCAACTCCTGTGCTTCCCTCTTCAAATGCTTCCACCAGCATCCAGAGAATGAGAAGCCATAGCAAGAAATAAATGCAAGCTATACAAGTGAGGTTACACTGGACCATCCAGCGCCTACAAAGCCATCAGATAATGAAAACTGCATGAGCAGTCTCCAGTGACAAAAGCTGAATTGTAGTACTCAAGGGAAAAGAAGCTGCTGCTGTGAGGCCCTGGGTGGGGAGTCCGCCACACAGCAGTGGGCACTAAGATGCATACCTTCTGGCTCTGCTTTTTGACCGAGACCTTTGAACTCTATAGGATTTTCCTCGGCCCCTGGAACGACTGCGACTTCTTTTCCTTCTGGAGCCGTAGGAGGAGCTGCTGCTTGACCTGTGCCTGCGCCTGAAACAAACCATAATCAAGCATCACTGCCATGAAACGTTTTGGTTGTGAGCATTGAGGGGAGATCCAAGCCTCATTCTTGTGTTCCACTCTTTCCTCAAAGGAGGCAGGATAAATAAAACACTACTGACCTCCAGTAGGCAGAGAGATGACCTGCAGTTGGACTAGCTCCTATTTAAGACGTCATGGCTCACAGTAGTATCTGATCTTTCCAAATATCATCAGATAATGCAAGAAGTATACCACTGTCTATCCACTTGCCTAGATATAGACAAAGGATGAAAACCCTGGGCCTGACTAGAAGAAAAACAACAAAAACAACTTTGGGTTGAGATTTAAGCACATAATTACTAAAAGAAAATTATTTTATCCAACAAAATTAAAAATACAAGACCAAGCCTTAAGAACTGAACTCTCACTACTGTATACATAAAAATTATGAGCATTAAGCTTCTCTCATAAGAATGTGAACAAGGCCGACGGTCTCTAGACCAGGACCATGACTCAGACCTTGGCGTCCTCCCACCCTTCCTGCGGCTGTACATCCTGCTATCTGAAGAACTGCTTGAAGATGACCGTCTCCGGTGTTTCTTTCTTCTCTTGCTTCTACTTTCTTCTTCCGTGTCTGAAGACCGGCGTCCCATCTCTATAAGAGTTCAACAACAACAACAAAAAATCCAAACTTACTAACACAATAAATGAAATTCAAGACACAAAATTTTAAACTTTTTAAGAAAGAAAATTGACTATGTTCAAGTTGGCTGTGAACTCCTGGATCCGACTGATTTTTCTCCCAAGCCTCTGGAGTAGTTGGAACTGCTGGCACACACCACTGTACCAAGCTACATCTTAAAACCTTACAAAGTAAAACATGCTTAGCTTTTTAAACTAGCCAAGTGAAATAGCTTTAACACTATCTTCTATCATATCAATGTCTTTTTTACACATTCTGACCAACTTAAAATTTGCACCAATCCTAAAAAAAAAAAAAAAATTCATTATATCAATTTTCTGACATTTTAAGTCGTTCTTATCATTAACTGTCTAACATCGTTTAGTAATTAACCATTACTAAGTAATAACTAGTAGTAATTAGTCTTCCATTTTTAAAGGATGGATTTATTTATTTATTTGTTTATTTATTATGTATACAACATTCTTCCTGAATGTCTGCCTTCCGGCCAGAAGAGGGCAGTAGATCTCATTATTGTGAGCCAACATGTGGTTGTTGGGAACTGAACTCAGGACCTCTAGAAGAGCACACAATGCTCTTAACCTCTGAGCCATCTTTCCAGCCCCTAGACCTCCATTTTTATACTCCCTAAAGATGATAGATACTTTAGAGTCATATTTTTCAAGATGAGTTCTAATTATTTAAAGTTTTTTTGAAATTTTATTTTTATTTTATATGTATAAATTTTGCCTGAATGTGTTTGTTCACCTCATGAATGCAGTGCCCATAAGGGCCAAAGATGGTAACAGATTTCCTGGAACCAGAGTTATAAATGGCTGTGAACTGTTACGTAGGTGCTGGGAATTGAACCCAGGTCCTCTGGAAAAGTTGTGTTCTTCACTGCTGAGCCATATCTACAGACCCTTAGTGCTAATATGTAAATGGAAAGACCTCATCAGTCACTATGGAGATATGAGTGAAACAATGCACTATTATTTCTCCTGTGAAACTGAGGGAAGTAATGTTAACTGAACTGCCAAACTTGATGGTTGCTGGGCAGACAATCAGCTCTTTACACAGCTAGCTTGGTATGAGTTTTACAGAAATCATTCACCAATTTAATTTAAAAAATAAAAAGAATGCTGATGCTTTTTTGACAGTGCAATCCTACTTCTAGAAATATATGTGAAATTTTTATTAGGACAAGATAAATGCATGGGTTTGATATGTAGCTTAGTTGGAAAACTGCTTGTCTACATGCAAGACGCAGTAGGTTCTCCAGCACCACACAAACTCAGAGTGTTGGCGCATGCCAATAATCCCAGCACTTGGGAGGTCGAAGCAAGAGAGTAAGAAGTTTAAGGTCCTCCTCAGCTACACAAAGACATAAGAATTGAAGGCTAGGTAGCCTGGGATATGTGATCCTCCCTTAGAATAAAAGGAAGAAAAGATAAATTCATGAAAGTTTTATTACAGCATTATTGCTATTATCATTATTTATAATTACTATTATTATATCTATGGAGAAGCTATAAGAAAACACATACATAGAAATAAAAATAGAATGGACATGCAAAGAGTACTTAAAAAACCAAAAAGAAAATAGATCCTTATAAAAAGATTTCCAGAATACAATATGGTTCAGAATGCATCCCTCTAAAAGAAAATAGCAGCTCCTTTCAGGCCAGACACAAGCAAGCATAACAGCATAGCTACATGTGGCTAATGAGAATTAACCACACCTGGCCAGGGACCACAGACCTACCCAACTATAAAGCCAGTGCCCACCCAACATCACAACAATCAAAACTGCCTGTCTGCATGATGAAAACTGCATGGGGGGTAGCCCCCAAAAAAGCCACTTCCACAGCCCAGACTCTACATTTTGCTCCTTTTTTTTTTTTTTAGACAGTTTCCCACTATGTCACCTAAGGTGCTTGCAACTCATTAGGTAGACCACACTAGCCTGCAACTCTCACAGAGATCCCTCTGCCTCTGCCCCTGCCCCTGCCCCTGCCCCTGCCCCTGCCCCTGCCCCTGCCTCGAAGTGTTGGTATTAAAGGCAAGTGCCACTACTAACAGTTTCAACTTTGTTTTCACTACATTGATCTGAAAGATGAATTCCTAATCCCTCCTTTCCAAGATGTAAGTAATAGTACTGAATTGAAATTGAAATAAATATTTTGTTTAAAAAAAACACAACTTTTCTGAAGATTTTCTACATAGTTATGGTCACAGCTGTATACAAATGGAAAAAACAAAAACATGTCAGATTTTGATATTTAGGAATTAGCTAATCAGAAAGGTAGCCTAGAGTTTCTCATGGCAATGCTTTCTTGATACAATATTTACTAGTTACTTAAAACAGGATTCATCCTGTGCAATCATCTAAATCAAATGTCACAGTTACCTCTTTCTTTAGTAATTATTCAAAATAAGTTAAATATCATGACTATAAACAAAATAATGTGTTAAATTACCGATTTGTTTTTAGAATTACCAGATGATCCAGGACCTCCAAGGCAATTTCAGTGTAAATATTTCTGTTAGGACTAATTCAAAAGGTTAAACAATTTACCTAGAATCAGAATGAAAGATTTGTAAATACAGTTCCTTTAAATTCTTTTATTATCGTTGTATTATGTTTGTAATATGTGTGGCCAAGTATTTACTTGGTGTACATGTGGAAGTCAGAGGGCAACTTCTGAGGACTTGACTTTCCCCTCGTGGTTAAAGGAGAATGGACTGTGGGACTCAAAGTCCTTAAGCTTTCATAGCAAGCACTCAGTTCCCATGTCCAACATATTGTAATTTAACAAAACACTGGGAAACCTTGGATTTCAAACTTTCAGTAAACCACTAATATCCTTTAATCAACCTTCAAGCTGAAAACCAGCCCTGAATAAAAAAAAAAAAAAAAAATCACCATGAGCTTTTCCATTTCAAAATAGTACTTATGGGCCAGGCGGTGGTGGTGCATGCCTTTAATCCCAGCACTTGGGAGGCACAGGTAGGCAGATCGCTGTGAGTTCGAGGCCAGCCTGGTCTACAAAGTGAGTCCAGGACAGTCAAGGCTACACAGAGAAACCCTGTCTCGAAAAACAAAAAACAAACAAACAAAAATGCTTATGAAACTATGTGTGTATATATATATTACATATATTCAAGCACATGTGTATGTAATATCCATGTGTGTGCATATATATGTGTGTGTATATATATATATATATAATCTATATCAGATATCCCTGAAAAATATTTTTTAAATATAAGAAATATATATCCACTTCAGTGTTAGTAATTTTTTTTTCCATTTCTTGGCCTTTTCTTCCTTTTTTTCCCCCTCTGTATTGTTTTCATCTCAAGAACTTACACAAAGCTGGTATGTGTGGTAGTACACATTTTTAATACCAACACTCAGGAGGCAGAGGCAGGCAGATCTCTGTGAGTTCAAGACCAGCCTAGCCTGCATAATAAATTTCAGGCCATCAGGCCAGCCAGGGCTGCAGAGTGCAATGGTGTCTCAATAACAAAACAAAAAAGGTGTACATTTTCTTTTTCACAAACAAGTGTTTAAACAAAAATGACTTTTTAGTAGATCTTTTCATTTAGAAAATACTGAAATGGCAGGATTTTACACTGTTATTTATTTAAAAAAAATACTGAAGTGTCAGGCATGGTGGCAGAATGCCTGTAATGCAGCACTGGCAGATAGAAGCAGGAACATTTCCACAAGTTGGAGGCCAGCCAGATCTAAATTATACAAATAAATAAACAAATCTGGAACATGATTAAAGGGATAAAAAAGTAAGTTCACAAGGAAGAAGAAACTAGAAGACATTTGGGCCGTGGTGATGCACGTCTTTAATCCCATACTTGGAGACATCTGGGCCGTGGTGATGCGTGTCTTTAATCCCACACTTGGAGACAAGTGTTCGTGAGTTCAAGGCCACCTCTGGGCTACACAGCTGGTTCCTGGACAGCCAGGGCTACAAAAAGAAACCCTGACTCAAAAAAACAAAAACAAGAAAGAAAAAGAAGGCAGGAAGGGAGGGAGGGAGGAAGGAAGAGAGAAAGGGAGGAAGGAAGAGAGAAAGGGAGGAAGGAAGGGAGGGAGGAAGGGAGGAAACTAGGAGACAACAGGGAACAGCAGACAAGATAAATCAATGTAGTTTGAGCAAATGAAAATCTGATGAAGGACTTAGAACTACAAAAATTGAATACTAAGCAACCTGAGAAAATTCCAACAAGAAAAAAGCCAACTCATGCAACAAAAATCAGAATGAATCAGGGATCTGAAACACGAGATACCACACAGGCACAATGAGGTATGAAGCTAAAAACATAGAACTGATGGAATTTCTGTACAGAAATATTCTCAGGTCCCTCCCCTGCTCTCTGGCCAGGTGATTAGCCCTGCCCACCCCAGAAGGACAGTGGAGTGCCGGATGGAGAGTACAAGGTCTAAGAGCTCAGCTTTTTTCTAAAGGGGAGTCAAAAATTCTGAATTCTTTATAAAAACTGAACTGTGCCCAAAAGTCCCATGAAGAAAATGGCAAGCCCCCACCCAACACATAAACAAGTTCAAAACATAAACAGAGTAAACTTTTTCTACACAGTTTCTTTCCGTTAACGTTTCAGTGAATATACAAGAGAGAGACAAATAGGAGGAAGCCTGTGTGACAAGAGGCAACTGAGATGTAGCTCAGGGCTGCAGCACACTGCTGGGGTCTGTGAGGCCCTGGATGTGGACCCAGCAACAACAGGAAAAGTAAATAACAAGCAGAAGGTAGAAAGCAAAAACAAACCAGTTCACAGTAAAGTGGAAGCATACAGGAAAAAACAACAACAGAAGCTTCAAGAAAAAAACCTGATTAATATCTTCAGGTGGGTAATGAAACGATGCCTCAGCAAGCAATGGGGAAATGCTCCAAGGACAGGAGAGAACTTTGTTTAAATAAATGACAGACAACATGGTTTTGGAAAAGGTCAAACACTCACAGAAGGTGAAAAGAAAATGAGACAAACATGAAAAATTGAAAACCTTAAAATAAAAGTAAAGAGACCAATCCAAGAAATCTAATATCCAACTGATAAAAATGACATTACAAAAGGATGAAAAAAGAAACGAGGGAAAAATGTATCAAAGAATTTCTTAAGAAAAAAAATTTAATATGCATTTTCTCCAAGTACCTGGAATAGTTAAAATTTTAAAAATAAATACATACTAGGAAAAGCTTAGGAAAAACTCAAGACACTGAAGATATTGCCTAGTATATAAAAGGCCCTTTTGAACCCAAACAAGGAAGAAGTAGTAGTAGCAGCAGCAGCAGCAGCAGCAGCAGCAGGCACCAAGAATAAAGAGAAGATCCCAGACAATTCCAAAGAGTCAAAAAATAAAATAGAAGAAAAGCAAAATAAAAAGCAGACTTTTCAAATAGCAACACAAGAAATAAAAGAAATTCACCCTCAAATTTCTGAAAAACTAATTCCAATTTCAAATCAGTGGCCAGGTGTGTAATTACCAGAAAAAAAAAAAATCTTAGAAATGCAAGTTCTCAAAACTGCATCTCATGTTCACCCTTCTTTGAAAGTTTCCAGTGTACTTCAGAAGAAAAGCAAGACACAGCAAAGACAGCACAGACTCAAGGTGTGAGTGGTCCCACACTGCAGATGGGTAAACAGCTCAGGATGAGAGTGCTCAGATACATCAGTGAGCATGATACAGAAAGCCCTTGCCTTCCAAGGTATTAAATTTAGTGTATCAACAGCTCCCAAAAGAGATCCCAAGGATCCTTTAGGCCAGGAAATCCAAGAGGTAAAATGACTTTCATTATAGTAGACAAGCATTTTCTTTTTTGATATTCTGAATTTTGGCAAGAATCGAAGCAGAAGCAAACTATACTGCTACAGTCATTGCATCCTCCCTGGTTTCTGCCCATTCTTCATCCCACTGGAGTCTCAGTCAATAACATTCTTCACCAGGCCAAGAATCTTGCTCAGTGGTAGAGAACCTGAGTAGCTTATGTAAAGCCCAAGGTTCAGTGCCCAGTGCAGCAACAGCAGGGGCACACACATACACACGCCCCAAAACAATGTTTGGCAAAGGAATAAAAATCATTAAATGTATTAAATGTCAATACACACAATTTCTATCATAAAATAAAGAATGCCGGTTATCCTAAAAATACTGTGCAACTGAATTGCAAGCTGAACTAGCTGCTTTTATTATAAAACATGATTTTTGTTGTAAGACTGCCAATAGATGATCATATGGGCTTGGCTATTTGGCAGCCTTTTTCTCAGACTGAATGAAGATATAGCCTTTTACCTCAAGGAAAATTAACAATACTTGTCACCAATCATAAAATGCAGCTCTTAAGGAAAAGAGTTGAATTTTAGATAACGTGCAGTTGACTAGTACTCAAGCCTCTTCTTCTCTAGGGTCAATGGCGATATTAATAAGAGTTAATACTTGATATACAATAAAAAAATGCCAACATTTGAAAGACATATCTAACTCAGTGAACCCGTATTTTCCAATTGCCAAGGCACAGCCTTACTAAAGATAAAAACAAGCAATTATTATGTTTCAGAAAATGGGCAATTAATTTAAGAAAACAAAGGTTCACAAAGGACATGACATTTTTAAGTACTTCACCACAAAATTTTATTAATATGGTGGCACATGCTTGCAATCTTTCACTTGGGCAGTAGAGACAGGAAGATAGATTCCAGGCTACACAGCAAGTTCAAAAGGCCAACCTGGGCTTGAATACTAGAGAAAAACAACACAGAAACAAAAAGTAAAAATGGGGTAAACATTATTAAATGTACTATGTAATTCACAAACAAGTAGAGAACCACCCAGAGGAATTAAAAGAATAGAGGTAAAATTCAGGTACAACAAGGCAAAATTCAAAAGAAAAAGAATCCTGTCAAAACACTACTGTTAAGACTGACACTCATGAACTCACAGAGTTCATCATGCATGGCAACATGCACAGGGCTCTATGGAGCCAAACCAGACAGGGTACCAGCACTGAGATGGAGAAGTAAATAGGGGCTATCTCCAATTAACAACTGCAAAGGAAAAATTAGCTTCTCCAAGGGTGTACAAACCATACTTAAGGGCAGGCTCCACATCCAGCAGTAGATGGCCAAGACAAAACAAACACAAAGGTTCTTTTGGTTTTATATTTTTGTTTTGTTTGTTTGGTTTGAGTTTCTTTCTTTCTTTCTTTTGTTTTGTTTTGTTTTGGGGGGGTTGTTTTGGGTTTCTGTTTGTTTGTCTTTTTTGTCTCATCTTGCCTTTGTTTGGGAACTTTTTTTTTTTTTTTTTTTTTTTTTTTACCATACTGGTCTTTTGCTTGTACAGTATGATTTCCAATTTTGACTTTTTGTGAATATTGTGTTTGTGTGTGTGGGTGTGTTGTATGTACATTTCTCATGCTCTTTCTTAGATTCCTTTTTCATTTTGTTGTTGTTACTTTGTTCATTGTGTTTATTGTCTTTTTATTGGCCTCTTTTCCTAAGAAAGACAACAAGAAGGCATGGAGTTAGAAGGGTAGGGCAGTGGGAAGGATCTGGGAGATAAGGGGAAACCATGATCAGAACATATTGTATGAAAAAAAACTTTATTTTCAATTTAAAAATATGAACACTTCTGCTACAAAAAAAAATAAATAAATAAATCTGCAGATCAGTGTTTCTTTTTAAACTGAAGAAAACTACAGGATTTCTGTCCTGTGGTCTGAGAGAGAAACCAGAAAGAGGTATCTATAAATGTACTACACCAGCCCTATGACGAGTAATTTGTACCACAGCTCTACATGCTGAATATGGAGAGACTGGGTCAGCAAGACCAATTAACAGACAAGTGCCAGCTGCCTTTGTCTTTTTCAGCTTCAGACATTCTTAGCACTCTGATTGAACATACAGTCATAAAGTGCTACCACTTAGCAGGAAATCTCCTTTGTCTGCAAAGAAAGTGAATATTCATAAACTCTAAGACTAGAGAGGCTCTCAGAGGATAGCTAGTTTCCCCACAAGGTTGTACCTGTCACATCCGCTCCACTCCTTAAAACCTGAAAACTCCAGGTAGCTCCTTCACTGGGAGCTTTCACATCTAAGTTCAAAGATGACAACTTGAATACCTTCATATGTCAACACGTGACATGTGAATTTATTTAATAACCTACTACTTGGTTAGTGGGGACGAAACTGGGTCACTGGAGAGTCTAGATTATTTTTTTTCCCCCAATAAGCATTTAAAAATACAGCTCATAAATAACATTAGTGATAACCGAAAACCGAAGGCAGGCACCAGGCCTTTGTAACTTCTCAAAGAAGAATCCAAGAGTAGCCATGGGCTCACATGACCGAAAGTCGTGAAGCCAAAGGAAATTCACGGGGTGTGTAAAGTCAGGACGGTCTCTGGGACCTTCTACCATCTCTCCCGTCCACAAGCAGCAATACAGAAGAGCTGGGTTGGGGGTGGGAGAGTGGGGGGGGGGGGGCGACTCACTCTAGACGCCACTCCCCCCCCCCCTCCGACTACCTGGAGGAGGTGAAAATGAGCCTTGCTATTAAGGTAGGACAATTGGGAAAGCCAAGAACGGCGATGGCTGACCCGGGACTGGCAGCTAACTCTCCCACACCAATCCAGACTGCAGGCCAAGCCTGAGGCCTGCGCCGCTCACCACCCACGACTGCCCAGTCCCGCGGGTCCCCCTCGCCCGGAGCCAGCTAGCTGGGACCCTCCCCGGTGCGGGGGCGCATGCGCAAAGGCTCCACTACGCTCGCCGCGGGCCACGGCCCAACCCTCCGCCACCTCCTCGCCACCGGGAGCGCCAGGCCCCACGCCGCCTCACGGGGAGCAGGGCCTCCGAACGCCTCCTTCGCGAGCGCCGCCCCCACACTCTGGAAACGGGCATCACCTGGGTCGACCTTCGGGCTCGCACCTCCGGACGTGGGGGCCTGGAACACCCTCTTCAAACCAGAGCGCTAACAGCGTCTTCAGAACTTGCTTCGGTTTAAGCTCAGCGCCTTCCTGGTTCCAGCGCCAGGCAGCGTCAGCCGAGCTATCGAGTGCGTCGATGCAGGCTGCTGGGGCTTTGGGAATGCCGAGCAAGTGGATTGTCGTGCCGCCAATTTTTTGTTTGTTTGTTTAATGTTTGTTTTTGCGTGTTTGCATAATTGGATTTTCTTGTTCCCAAAAAGCAATAAAGGTGGTACTATGGGATGTTACTGCCTTAGTAATCGCCGTTATCGTCACAGATAATCAGTAAACATCTACATTCTGAGAAGTTATGTTTAAGACATCCACGGGGAGCAAAATTGGTTAGTTCCTGTTCAGCGAGGTGGAAATTCGCCCAACAATAATAAATCATGGGAGTGTGTCTGCATAGAGTCGTGTGTGATTAAGTTGTAATGATTTATTTCCAAAAATACATTTAAAATAGGTGGGGTTTTTTCCCCTGCCAATAAAGTGAAGGCAGTCACGGATTGGACGCAAATTAGTTTCTCATATTAAAGTAACTTGGATAGAGGGAAGAAATCTCCCCAATGCGAGAAGTTTCTTCTAGAAAAGAAACCAAATGTGTAGGTTTATCAAAAGACTTCAACAGCCGAAATTAAAGAAACGTGGCATTTTCTGTAACTTATACTTTTTTGGGGGGGGGGTATGGATTTTTTTTCGTCATTTAGAATAAGGAAGCAAAACTAAGGCGATAAAGAAGATATTAACCTGGGTTCGGCAGACAGTTAGCTAGATACCAAGATACAGATTCCACAGATATTTGAGATGCAAATCATCACCACTATAGATCTATTCCTGGGAAATAGCTGGACCTTAAGTCGCCAGTTTTGAGGGTCCATTTTAAAACATAACTACAACACTACGTGTTTGTTTTAAATAATTCAAAAGCTGGGGAACTCTTGGGATATATATGTAGACTGTCAGCTAAGCTTTACCCTCAATGATTTTTCTTTTCAAAACTGCTTTTTGAAATGTCTCAGCTCAGGAAAATATTTGCTGTTTAGTGAAACAACATCGTACTTCATAGCATTTATTAATATGATTTCAAGACTTTGGACTTTTTAAAACATAAACTTCATAAGAAAGGAACTATTAGGGATGGGAAAAGGGATGAGGATAGGGGGACGTAAGAGGCTAATAGAAGACGTATAATTTTTCTTATGTGGAAAACTCATAATGGAAATCTCCCTATACAATTATACACCAATAAAAATTGCAAATTAAACTTCCTTTACATAAGTAGTACTCTATAGCCAGACACTGGAGATTTATCATTGTTTCATCTACCATCCCTATAGTTAAAATGAGTCAAGAAGATGAAATAATGGGGAAATCGGTTGGTTCAAATTACACAATAGTCATGCCTGACCCTTCTCTGATTACCTTTAAAGTGGTCATCTTTTCCTCTAGCTCAGAAGATGGCATATGAGTTTGGATTTAAGTCATGTGCTTAAAAGGATAAAGAAGTATCTGGAGGGTCTCCTGTCCCCTTATCAGGCTTTTAGCAGCACTCATTGGGGAGGTGTTTGTGAATATCTATTTCATGATTCAGTTTGAGAGCTACTGGAACACCACACCAACTTAGCAGATCCCGTTACTGATCATCCTGCTAAATAATCTTTTTAAACAGTTTCACAAAAAAGTAAAAATTTTGTGACTGTACTCTCTTAGAATTTCCGTGTTACAGATAGCAGACCAATGCTTAATGTGACATTGTTTCTAAATTCACATACAGCTTAGGACGCGTTGTTTTTCACTCAAAGTCTTGTGATATAATAAAAGCAAGAGTTCATGTGCTTCATTAACACCTAATGCTATTGCTGTTACCAGAGTAAACTTAAGCTTTTGTCCTAAGGGGGGGGGGGGTAGTTTTCAGAAGGAAAGATAACGTCAGAGAAAAAGTAAAGTGACATTTCTAATAAGCTTTATTTTCTTCTTCTTTAAGTGTGCAATGTAGTCTGAGTATTTAGTGCTATGTGAAGTTATGTGAAGTTTTAAATTACACTTACTCGAGAAACTGTTATACAGCATATTAACATAGAGCTCTCTTTAGAAATGTTTCAGATTGTTTTTATGGAACTTTTGAAATTATTTGCTAAGTGTGTTTTGTTGTTCTAACCAATAAGTTGAAGATATACATACTGATAGCGCATAATTGCTTTCATTTTTACTGAGTACTGGATCCAAGAAAACGAAAACATTATCTTTTAACATCAGACAAAACTCATTAATATTCAGTATACTAAAAATGCCCCCAATCCCTCACTTAGAGGTAATTTGTTTACTTATTCAAGTAAACGTAACTTTCCTTTTGTAAATATCCTTTTGTGTGCATAAACAAATATTTGCATAGCTACAAATCTCACAGCAAGCCCTGGCTTACAGGACACAGACGTGTTCCCCCCATATAACAAACAGTTTTGATAAAATGAGTCAAAAACACAATTTTAAGTTACAAATTAGAAAGAAAGACAGTTGGCTTTCTTTTCCCTCGGAAGAGCGAAGAGCGAGTCTTGTTTTCACAGTTCACGGTAACCAAAAATAAGAGGAGCGACAACGTCGGTAATTTTTTCCGCAGAATTCAAAAAGTGGTAATCTTTTGTTTTTCAAAATTAGGAAAGCGAAACAGAATGCTTGCCAGGATACTAAATAATTGAGGACAAGGTGCAGGAAGTTGTTAAGAAAAAGAGGTAAGAATCCTGAGACCTCAGAAAGGAAACGAAATGGAGCTGCGCCTAACCGGGATCTAAGAAAACACCTTAAAACGGAATCTGGCAGGGAACGGCTGCTCTCAGGAAACAAGTTAAATCGACCAACCCGGTCTAGCGGGATTGGGAGTCAGTTTTGACTCCAAGAAGTGAGCAGTAGGGCGAATTACAGGGACCCGAATTTAGCGAGGCTGGCTGTGAGTCGGAAAGATCCTAAAAGGAGACGAAGGAGTCCAAGGAACCGCAAAGAAGCCCCAATCGCAGCAGGCACGTGAAGCCAAGATGCAGGGCTGTGCAGCTGCAGCGGCCTCAAACGGAGCAGGAAGGGGTGCAGGACCTGAATGCTCCAGTGGTTGCTGGGCCTATTAACTGTAGAGAGTCCGTTGCCTGGCCAGGGACCAGGGGTCATCAGTGTAGGGTCGAGCAGTTGGGGTGCCCACCCAGAGCGAGGCTGTAGGGTCCGGTACTCTCTGAGGATACCAACAGACTCTGGTTGCAGTGCACTTGTCAGTTTCCTCTTGGCCCCGCCTCCGAGAAGTCTATCCAGCTCCCCAGTGTTTTACTAAGTCGTGACACCAACGCAAAATCCACGCTTAATTAAATTAATTAGGGATTCTTGTCAATCCTGGATTAATGGCCAAGAGCACCGGCGGTCGAGACTATAAAAAAAAAAAAAAAAAAAAAAAAAAACCCGACCGCCTAGGACCTGCCTCCTCTCCCCGCCCCCTCTGGTCCCCTGCTTGCCCTCCCTCTCCAGCCGGGTAGACTCCAGCCTGGATCCTCCATCCTCAATATTCACATTCATATTCATATATTCTCTCTCTCTCTCTCTCTCTCTCTCTCTCTCTCTCTCTCTCTCTCTCTCTCTCTCTCTCTCTCTCTCTCCCCTCTCTCTTCCTTTCCTTCCTCTCTCTCTCTTCCCTACTCCCTCTCCACCCCACCCCAGGTAGTGGCGCTCCTGCTGCCCGCGAAGGGGTTCACTCGGAGTTGCGAGGGGAGGTAATTTACTCAGAACAAGGGGCCCGCCTTTAGGAAGTATAAATAGTGAGACTTCAAGAGCTGCGTCGCTATCAGATCTGAACTCTCCGCAGGAAGAATTGTCAAAGATCTTAACATTGAACACGCGCGCTCCGGCAGGGAAGCATCAGTTCCCATTTCCCTCTGGCGGCCCCCGCCCCTTCCCTCCTCCTCCCTCTCCCCCCTCTCCCCCCTTTCTCCTCCTCCTCCTCCTCTTCTTACTTCTTTTTCTCCTTCTACTTCTCCTCTTCTTTCTTCTCTTTTTCTTCTTCTTCTTCCTCCTCCCTCTCCTCCCCCACCCCCTGCCCCATTGATGTGTTATTATTGGGGGGGCTGGAGCAGTAAAAAAAGAAGGAGGAAAAAAAGAGCGGGGCTCGGCAGGGTGAGCTTGAGCGCGAGGCTGACCAACAGCGGCCGCGATGGAAGAACTTACGGCGTTCGTCTCCAAGTCTTTTGACCAGAAAGTGAAGGAGAAGAAGGAGGCCATCACGTACCGGGAGGTGCTGGAGAGCGGGCCGCTGCGAGGGGCCAAGGACCCGGGCTGCGTCGAGCCGGGCCGCGACGACCGCAGCAGCCCGGCAGTCCGGGCGGCCGGCGGAGGCGGCGGCGCGGGAGGAGGCGGAGGCGGAGGCGGAGGAGGCGGAGGAGGTGCTGGAGGAGGAGGAGCAGGCGTAGGAGCTGGAGGAGGGCGCTCTCCCGTCCGGGAGCTGGACATGGGCGCCGTGGAGCGGAGCAGGGAGCCCGGCAGCCCGCGGCTGACGGAGGGTAACGGCCTGCGCCCCCGGCCGCGGTTCCCCTTCCCGCCTTCCCTTGTCCTCCGGGCGGGAGAGTACCCGGGGCCCAACCGGGAGGAGGGCGGCAGCGCAGAGGGCCCTGGACCCCAGTTTTGGAAGCTACAGGGAAAGTGGAGGGGTGGGAGGCCAGACTGCTTATTCGTGGGTGGGGTCCTCGCATGGGGAAAGGCGTGGGGTTGCGCGCACCCTTCTTAGTTGCTCCGGTTGCACCGAAATGCGTTTTTCCGGAGCGGGGAGGATGGGGCTGCGCTGCGGGACGAGGAAGTTTGTGTGGCCCGCTGAGAGAGGGGTTGTGGCAGGGGCTCACCAGGAGGCCAGTTGTGACTAGCACGTAGTCCCGAGTTTGCCTGAACCCCTTACTAGGCCTAAAGGAAAGAAGGAGGAAGAAGACAGAAAGGGAAGAGCCACGTAAGGTTCCCCCTTCTTTACAGCTGCACCAAAGCCATCATAACTCGGCAAAACCTCTAAATCTCCGGATCTTAAGATCCAAACTTCACATTCTCCTTGAACTGTTAAGGTAGAAGCCAAGCCAAAGGTCCAGCCAGGTCAAGTTGATTTTCTCTCGGTGGAGGCATTGAGGAGTCTATGGTGTGTGTGTGTGTGTGTGTGTGTGTGTGTGTGTGTGTGTGTGTGTGTGTGTGTGTAAGGGAGTGCTCTCTATACTCTATACACAATTTTACTGCCTAGAATCATGCAGTACTGTGGGAGAGAGAGAGAGAGAGAGAGAGAGAGAGAGAGAGAGAGTGTGTGTGTGTGTGTGTGTGTGTGTGTGTGTGTGTGTGGGTGAGGGTGTCTTTTGGAGACAGCAATGTTAGAAAATGGCTTTATCTAATCGGTGAACCGTCTATCAATTCAAAGTTAAAAATTAATTTGGCACGCGGTACTGCAGTAACTGGTCTGCTGCCATATTTTTCCAATTAAGAAAATATGTGGCATGCGTAGAATCACAAATTTAAGCAAGCAATTAACTTGTTTATAACACGGTCTGTTCCTGTTTAGGCCATTAAGTGGAAGGTTGGGGCCGAAGGAGACATTATATTAAGTCTATTAATCAACTTGAAATTTGGACTTGTTTCCCTTTGAAGCCCCTAAACTTTGAGGGAATCTACTCTGTGGGTGACAACAGACAAAGCCTTCCCACCTTCCCATCTAGAGAATGTGTGTTCATGTTTAAACTTTAATATGATGTTAGTGAGAGGATTTTCCTATTAAATTGACCCCTAGTGTTTGTTGTGACCTTATCTACTTCCTTCCTGGAGGAAGGACAAACGTCCACAAAATGAACTCTGAGAAGCAGAAATACTGGCAACAAATAAGATTACTGTATAGACTACCAGGCTGGGGCAAGATGTGATGGTTCGCCTTTTCCTAGATCTGGGACCACGTCCTCCTTAATTTAGAAAGTGACAGGATGGCTATAAAGGGGCCGGCCTAGAGTAACCCTTCAAGGTTCATAGCTCAGGAACTTGGCTTAGATAGCACAAGAGAGCCCTGGTGAGCCAGTTCCTGGGTTTGTTGACTTCCAAGCTCCGAAAGAGTATTAATTTCTTTGTAGCTTGGCTCATTTTTTCCCATATTGATCTGAATCCTGGGTTAAGAGGAAATCAGCCTCTATTACCTAAACTTAGATTTGTCAGTGGACATCTGCCTTCAAATCAGACACAGAGGATGCAAGGTTAGATGGACCTTATATTGATATGGGCCTGACTAGCTCTCCTCTTCGGTACCCTTTGGCATACACGGATATCATCCCTCCTGTGGCTCTATTTGCTCACACTGCCAGAGCTCCTATCATTTACGTGGAAGGAAAGGACAGCAAAGTAGCAACGGATGTGTGCAAAAAAATGCATATTTTATTAAACATCCGAGCTGCTGGATGCATGAAAAGGTTTTGAACAGCCAATAGAAACCGAGCAATGTTCTGCTTGAACCTGTTGATCTCAGTGGGTTTAAGCCTTTAGGGTCGAGCCTTGGCTTCCACCCGAGGAGGGAGAAGGAGAGGATAGATGCAGCGGTGGGTTTTGTTGACCACCAGAGTCTGTCTTATTTGCTGCCTCTACCCTTCTAAGCCAAGCATGGGCGGCCAGTCCTCCAGGCCGCCAACATGGCGAGGTTGCCGGTGCCAATTCGACCCGGGTCTGGCAGGGAGCACAGGCACTGTCTAGCTGCCTATGGAAGTAGGGGTCTGGCCCGAGCCCTTAGGCGCCCGGGGACGTGGCTTTCTGCGCAGCGCTGTACCAGTATCTCGATGTCCAGCTGCGACCTTTCAGCGGACCCGGTTGTTCCTAAATTAGACCAGCAAGTTTGCGGGAGGCAAAGGGCCAGAGGCAGCAGAGGCTGGCGGGACAGCAGAACAGCCCTCTGGGGATGGCTGGTGTGCGAGGCCTTCGCGTGGCCTTGCCGCGCCCTTTAACCGAGACCGAGCTCTGGGAGAGTCCCGCGCGCAGCGCTTTTGATTTCCGTGAGTGCGTGGAGCAATGAGTGCGAGAGGGTCAGGAATGTATTTGTTGTTGGCAGAAGAAGGGAAGGGAACAGGTAGTGAGAGGGTGAGCTGAGACCCCAGTTAAGTTGGGGAGCCGCGTGCCCACCTTGTCCCCAGGCAGCCATACAGAAGTGACTTTGCGGTCTCAGAGACCCCATTCTCTCTCCGGGTATGCATGGGGATCCCCGCTCCCCCAGGGGCTAGGAGTCTATAGCCTTCTGGAAAAAAAAAATCTGGTAATGGGCTTGTCTTGCTGTTTTTGTCCGTGTGTGTGTGTGTGTGTGTGTGTGTGTGTGTGTGTGCCTGTGTGTGTGTCTGTGTTGGTGCGTGCTCCGACGCACGTGTGGTCCTTCCTTGGTGCCCTCTCCAGTGTCCCCTGAATTGAAGGATCGTAAAGAGGATGCGAAAGGGATGGAGGACGAAGGCCAGACCAAAATCAAGCAGAGGCGAAGTCGGACCAATTTTACCCTGGAACAACTCAACGAGCTGGAGAGACTTTTCGATGAGACCCACTACCCAGATGCTTTCATGCGCGAGGAACTGAGCCAGCGACTGGGGCTCTCTGAGGCCCGAGTACAGGTACTGCGAGGAGGTGGAGGCTGGGCTCTAGAGTCAGAGCCCTGTACTTACGGTTGCAGGCAGCTGCAGGTGTCTGGTATGAAATGAGAAAGGGAAGGACATCTTTGCTAAAGGTCTTATTTTCTAAAATGGATTTTGATCTCGTAGCCCCTTTCACCCTTAAGCGAACATATGTTCGCTGAAGAAGAAAGCTGCGCTGGGCTTGCTCCCAGAGTTTCTATTAACCACACCCCCTTGCCTCCCGCTGTCTTTAATGTGGTTTAATCCTAATGGGCCTACTTTTATAAGCCTTAAAAAAAAAAACCTACAGAAAACGTTTTATCTCTGAAGCCTTAAAAGTTACAATGAGTATTTTGCTGACTGGAATTGGGTTTCGTTGAGGGACTAGGTTTGCCAAACGGATATACCAATTAGGTTTATAGATGTACAGACTATAAAGAAAATTAGCATCTGTTAAGTGCAAAATTTTACAGTGTACTGCTAGCGGTACCGTCTCTAACTGAGCGTGAAACAGACTACACTGAATGTGTTTCGCCACCCTTTGTTCCTTCACTTAACCAAAGCAAAGAACCTGAACCCATGCAAACTCCATTTAAAAAAAAAAAAAAAAAAAAGTATACATCTTATTGTGGATGTTTGCAAAGCCTGGCCTTCAGAAAGTCCCATATCGCATGAAGTCAGAACTGCAGCTTTTTTCATTATTGATTGCTTAGGTGAATGTAAAACCAAAACCAAAAAAAAAAAAAAAAAAAAAAAAATGGGGTTGAGGATAATCTAAAGGGGGAATTATAAACACACATACATATCCTTCCAGCTTTATGGGGAACAAATTTAAACGTTTCAGATTGTATTTCCGCTCAAATAATAAAATTGGGAGAAAATGATGGTCATTATTTGTTTGAACACATGGAGCAGTTTTAGGCTAGAACATCTGCAGCTGTTGCAAAGTATCGCTGTAACAGATACTCCCTGGGTCTCTGGGCGGAGAGACCACCATCTGTAAGGAACTATGTGCAATTCTTATGGGGCTTCCCTGCATCTTGTAATAGGATCAGGGGGAAAAAACAGAGCAGTAACGTCGACAGAGAAAAAAAAATAATAGGCCGGCTTGGTCATCACGACGTCAATCCTAGAGTGTCCCTTTTTAAAGCCCAGGCAGCCTGCGCAGAGCTCTCTAGAGACTGTGCAGCCCCTTAAAACCGTGGTAATTATTGCAGCCATGAGTAATAGCATCTCCATTCCAAATCTTCTAGGGAAAAAAAAAAAAAAAAAAAAAAAAGAGTCAAGAAGCCTCAGGCCATGTGAGTCGCACAAAGGATGCCACCCTGGCATGAAATCCACCCTTCTATTATACTCAGTATCAGGAGAAATTTTTGAAGATTTACATTGACTGTGGCACTTGATTTCAAAAACTTACCAGAAAATACTCTGAAGCAATTTTGTCCTTTCATGTTTTTTTTTTAACATTAAATTGTGAACCAATCGATATGCTGTATTATTGGAACTGTATTATTGGAGCCTTGTTTGAATTAAAAACAAACAAACAAACAAACAAACCTCTGTTATGCTGACGTGAAAAGTTGGCAAGTTATTTAAGAAGATCATATCCAATATCCAGGGATTACTTGATACCTCTCCTTTTTGTGGCACACTTTTTAAAAATGAAGTTTATTGCTGTCCCCCCCCCCCCCCATACTTTCACTTAAGTTACAGAAGCTATTTTCTGGAATCTTTCCTACTGTCCTAACTGCAGGCAGTGGCTTTTTCTATAGAAGCAAATTAGATTATCATGATAATGGCACAATTATTCTGCCACTGAGTTACACTCCGCTGCACAGAGGGACAGAGAAATTCTAAACTTCTTTGTAGTAAGGCTTTTTATGACACTAATTACCTTCCCCCTCCATGCCCCCACCACCACCACCAAAAGAAGGGTCATTATTTGCTTTACTGTTTAGTTTTTCTTCAAGATGAAGCTAATTAATATTACAGGCTATTACTGAATCCATTCTTCTTGGGTCTTAACTGGGTAAACATTTAAACCCATTATCACATTGGTGTCAGGTACCAGGGAGTGTTTTGGACCCCTGGGACTCCCTAATGTGGAAAGATGAAACCCGGAACTAGTAGTAATTTATCAAGGAACAATTTATCTTACAAAAGAGTCTAGGAAATCTTTCTATTTTGTACTTGACTTACATTTCTCGTTCTGAAAATCGAGGCTGTTTTGTATAATTTAACATTTGCCTGCCTTTTATTTCCCAAGGTGTGCCTAAATACTTTTTTTTTTATTTTACTACTATAATTTAAGATATATTGAATCATCGTATTTTATGTTTCTCTCTCTCTCTCAACTTTTAGGTTTGGTTTCAAAATCGAAGAGCTAAGTGTAGAAAGCAGGAGAATCAACTTCATAAAGGTATATCTCATAATTCATTATATCATTAAATAAAGTGAGTTTGGAGTATTTCTCTAAGACAAAAAAAAATCCAATGGATAATGATGATGGTACTTGATTTAAGAAAAAGTTCTGGGCAGTTAATGAAAGTCCTACTACTTACAAGCAAGCTACAACTTATTTTAATTATAGGAGCAACTTAGAAAAATGACAGTCTAGTTCTAATGGAGTCAGTTCATCTTTCTACCATTTGGCACCTTAGAAAATTATACAATAAATGTTTGCCTCTCATCTTGTGCTTCATTTCCCTTTTTTGTTTGTTTGTTTGTTTGTTTGTTTTTATAGGTGTCCTTATAGGGGCCGCTAGCCAGTTTGAAGCTTGTAGAGTTGCACCCTATGTCAACGTAGGTGCTTTAAGGATGCCATTTCAGCAGGCAAGTACAACCTAGCTTCAAGCTGTTTTTAAGTGTAAAAAAGGCCTGAATGTTTGTTTGGACTGCTGAACCTACCCTGTCTCTGAGTCTCAATGTCTATTCATTTGAAGAACCAATTTCAAGACTATATAGTGGACACACTCCCCTTTAAAAACGTATAGTGGCGAATACTTAGTCCTTTCTGTTTTCATAGGAACCCCCGAAGGAGCCTGAAGGCAGTAACCTGTCCTTTTAAAAATGCATTTAAGATTGCACCTGGGGACAGGAAGGAACAGCCTTTGATTAGGATTTTGTCAAATCAAATACTGAGGCTGGTCCAAAGATGTTTTAAAAGCAATCTTCTAAATATTCTTTCTAGGTATTTTTTATCCCTTAGTCACATTAAATGTCACTGACAGAAGAAAAATAAATGCAACTATTCCCAACCTAGACTTATTTTCAAAATCTGTCAAAAAGAAAAAAAAATAGAAAGAAAAAAAGTTTTATCTCTGATAAAGAGGAAAGACTTGGCCTTCCCAGGGCTGGCTGTCCTACCTCAGCAATCCCTTTCTGAGTCATGGGGGAGGGGGGAGGGGGGAACCTTTAGAATAACTTTTTTAAAAGGCAAGCCTGCAGCAATAATTTAATCCTGGGAAATCCCAGGGTCCTGAACTCCTTATTCTCTAAGCTCTAGGGCAAAATCCTTTCCTTGCCACTTCTGACTCTCCCCACCTTCAGCAGGCACCCCTGCTCACCAAGGCCACAACATCACAAATAAGCTCTCAGCCACCAACACCCTGGACTGGGGAGAGAGGCCAGGTGATACTCATCTATTGGGAATGAGAGTTAGAGAAAGCGGAGTCCCTCCACTCACCACAAGATTCACTACAAGATCCTGACAGGGCAGCATTTGAAATGAGGATAGTTGGAGGAAGAGAGACAGAGAGGCAGAACTTACTAGCAAGCTGGCCCTACCTAAGACTGTAGAGATCATCTGGGCAGCAGAATAATCTGCATCTAGAAGAGTGTTTGAAATTTAGATTAAGTCCCCAAGTAGACCTTGCTGACTCAGGGTCTGCATGTAAACAGGACCCTCAGGTATCTTTTGCCACAGGAAAAGTTGGAGACCTGCAAATTCAGTAGCTTCGCTAAGTGACCAGAAGTTGTGTATGTTTTATTTTAGTAGTGTGTCCACGGGTATGTGACAGAGACAGGAGAGGGGGGTAACAGTCCTTAACCCCAGCCTTTCCAAGATATTTTTGCTATGTTGAGGTGGGTGATGCATGGGGACTACATCAAAGTCACCCACTCACCCACCCAGTTCCCAAAGGGGACCCCAAATTCCCGCAGACAAGGAACCCAAGGAAACATGCTCATAATGACCCAGGGGTAAGAACCCTAGAGTATTAATGTGGTGTCCCAGATTTAACAAAAGGCCTATAATGTCCTTCTCAAAACAGATATTAAGAAAATGTTGCTTCCCTGTCGCGTACCCCAATTCTCCCCATAGCCAAGCTGGACGCCTTTAATGTTCTGTTTCTATTCTGTTGTCACCCTAGGATAGTCATTGCAACGTGACGCCCTTGTCCTTTCAGGTTCAGGCGCAGCTGCAGCTGGACAGCGCCGTGGCGCACGCGCACCACCACCTGCACCCGCACCTGGCCGCGCACGCGCCATACATGATGTTCCCGGCACCGCCCTTCGGACTGCCGCTGGCCACGCTAGCCGCGGACTCGGCCTCCGCCGCCTCGGTAGTGGCTGCCGCCGCCGCCGCCAAGACTACCAGCAAGAACTCCAGCATCGCGGATCTCAGACTGAAAGCTAAAAAGCACGCGGCTGCTCTGGGTCTGTGACGCCTGCACCAGCGCCACGGTCGATGGAGCCTCCCGAACGGCGCGACTCCGCACGCCCTCCGCGACCCGCTGCTTCTCCCGCACCCGCTTCGGACTGCCTAGGCCTGTCCCTACCCCGCTGACCGTCGCCTTTTCTTACTGCGCCCTGGATCCCTAGGGCCGGACTCTGCACTGGACCCGGGATTCCACGAGGGCCACCAGCCCACCCGCCCTTGGGACTAAACTTCGGCTTTGTAGGAGCGGGTTTGGGGAAGTCTGGATAGAGACTGGACAAAGGAGTGTGGGAAGAGTGAGAAGTGGATAGCGGCACAGCGGCGGCGATGGACTCATACGTAGAAATAAAATCTGCAAACGACAAATGAGCAAAAACAAACAAAAAGAATAGAGAACGAACTAGAGAGAAAAGGAGAAAGGGAGCTTGTTTCTTATTATTTGGCTGGAATTAGAGAGAGAACGACGAAGCAAAAACAATTCTAAAAAGATATTTTGTACATAAAAAAAATTACGGAAAAATAACCTGGATGAATCTTGAGAGAAAGGCGGGAGGGATTTACCAACTAAAATGTATGGTTGTTTTTTTTAATGGCCAAGAAAACAAAACAGAAGGAAGAGGTATACTTATTTAAAGAATTAAGATGAAAAAAAAATGCGCAGCTGGGAAGTTCACAGGTTTTGAAGCTGACCTTTTTTCTGCGAAGTTCACTTTAATACGAGACATTTGATAAGAGAGGCGGGCCTCCTTTTACGTTGAATCTGATGCTTTGAGTTTTAAAACACCATGTATGGAAGAGCAAGAAGAGGGAAGACAGTGTGGAAGCAAGGAGAGAGAAAAAAAAGGACGTCAGAAAAAAAAAAGTGATACCACAGACAATGATTCCTCTGAGAAATTATTATGGCAGAACTGTCCAGACTGCTGACAGTAAATTCTGGTTTGCATGTTACTTGTATTCCATTGATGGTGTCCCCCTCCCTCCCCGTTCTCATGTGCACTCACGACACTTTCATTCTCAGTATGAAAAGCGTCTGGAAATTGATGTGAATCCATATATAATTTGTCCGGCCTTTGATCCCAAGGGGCAAAGGAAAAAAAAAAAAAAAAAAGTCGTAAGGGAGTAAAAGTACACTCTGAGTCTTCCAAGAAGATAGAGGCTGTTAGAAAATATGGGGAAAGAAAAAAGAAGAGCAAAGCAAGTCATGAAGGTATACAGCCCTGCGTCCATCGTGATAGGCGCTTTATCTGTCCACGTCACTCCCTTTTCCTGAATTCCCTCTTGCTGGTTTCCTGAAGTCCTGTTTTGGGGGAGATAATGCTTTATTTCCCACCCACCCCCTCTCTATCCCGTCAAAATTACCTTAAAGGACACCCAGCTAGGTACAGACACTAGGTTTGTGTATAATATGTTGATAAACACGAACAAAGTTTATTTTGGCTATAATGTGTGAACTAATGGTTGACTTTCAACATTTGCATTTTATCTCACAAAGGTGTATCTATTCAAGTAATCGTTTTATTTGTTTCAATTCATGTAGCTATTTAAACAGAGAAACCTTGGGCTAAGCAACCTGTAGTCCCAATTCGCTAGCAAGCTTCCTTAGGATTTCTCCCCTCCTTTTAATTTACATGAAAGAGGAAAAGCTCTTCTTGCTGAACTTTGGTATGCGTTTGAGCTTTGTAACTATTTGTTCTCCATGAAAACAAAATTATTTATATTTGCCATATTTTTTCTAGTGTATTAAGTTATTTTAAACAAAAGAAGATGCTGTTATGACGTGTTGTCAGTACAAAATGTTTCAGCTCCACTTCTGTTAATCCTTTTAAATAAGTGCCAAGTTATTAACCGAAGACACTTTGCGATCAATTGAATGAAAATAGTATTGTTTCATTTGATGGGGTTCGCGTCATCTTTGTTCTTGTTACTATTAAAATATCCGGGATACTCTTTCCTTCTTCCTTTTTGATGATATACTCGAAAATTTCTCTCTCTCTCTCTCTCTCTCTCTCTCTCTCTCTCTCTCTCTCTCTCTCTCTCTCCCTCCCTCCCATCCTCCCTTCTCCCCCCCCCCTTTCCATTTTTCCCTCTGTAGCGCACTCCTCTACTCTTAAGCGAGGCAGTCAAAGGGTCCTGAGAAGGGGGGCCTTGTGGATCCTTAGCACCGAGACATCTCCTTCCACCTCACATTAAATACCTACTATGGAGCCCAGATTAAGCTAAAACACCACCACCACCAGGTTAGGGAAACAACAAAGACCAGACTCCCCTGCCCAGAATGTTTCTTCTTCTTCACTTCGCTGTACTTTCACTATTAAAGTTTGTTTGGGTCATTTTGGGAGAAAGAAAAGAGGGGACACGCAACCGCCCCTGGGCTTGTTATATATGTTATAATCAGAAATCGATCGCAGGTCGCATAACTTCCTGGAACTGATGGTTTGGAAGTAGACTCAGAGCAGGAGATACGTGGGGGAATAAAGCCCCCGCCCCACCCACCCACCCCCGCCAGGCCTGTTTGGCACCAGACGCCCCGCTTCGAAACTCTCTGTGAGATTCTAGATGGGCTCCTGACCTGCCAATTTGTGTGTGTGTGGGTAAGGGGAGTGTTGGGGGGCTGTGTGTGTGTGTGCCGGGGGCGGGGTGGGGGCGGGTGCGCGCGTGCAGGAAGAAGAAAGACCTGGGAACCCAGTTCTAGCCAGGCCTGAGTGTGGAACGTCCTTTTTAGCACCCACCCAGCCTCAAGGAGAGAAGTCGCAGATGTCGTAGCATCCCCTGGTGCTGCGAGTTGGCAGATAGAATAGTGACCCCCTACGGAGCCCGCCTGAAGTTCGGCTTTCCTCAGGGACTCAGCTCGCCTTTGAAGCTGATCCTCAGACTAGACGTGGAGCAAGAAATTGGCCTGTCCCTCAGCTCCCATAAGCTGAGGAACAAGAGCCGGTCTTGTCCTCCCAGTTCAGCCCCGTGGCTTGCTCGGTTGTTGAAGGTTGCGGTTGGCCATAGCGTCGTCCTCCTCCTCTGGCCGCCCCAGAGAGGCCCCGGGGCGCCAGCCCAGCCGGGCTACGATCCTTCGGGTTCCAAGTGATAATCTTAACCACAAGTCAAGGCGGGTTCCACCACTCTCAAGACACCCCACCCCACCCCCAAGAGAACGTGGAGGTCACATGAGGCTAGCAAGCGCGGTCTAGGACCCAGTTTCCAGTGTGGCTCTTTAGGGTATACTAGACTAAGTGCCAGGTCGAAGGCTGTGGCAAGTTCCTGCCAGCTGGGTGCTGGGTAACGTCCATACCCACCTTGCCGGCCTACCATGAGTGCTGAGCTCCAGGGAGGAAGAGTAAGGATGGGTCTGGTAAGAAAGGCCACAGGTTCCTGGTCAGGTCAGATATACCAAAGACACCACTTTCTCTTCCTTGAGGCTCAGGAGGATACAGGCTGGTTACCCTAGCTGTCTGGTGTCCTAGCCTTTGACACAGGCCACTTTTCCCAGATCTTTGCAGCCCAAACTGTTTGGTGGACAGCTGGGTGAGCCAAAATCCAAAGCCCCGCGTTTTCGGAACCACAACCAGAATGGGTTTGAGGAGGTCTTGGACAGAATCCAATAATTGTAACCATATCAGTAAAGGACTCCCCTAACCTTACTCTTTAGTGAAATGCAAACCTTTCCATAGTTAGACAACTCCACATTGGGGGCAGGGGTGGGGGCGGGGTAGTGCAAGACTGAGTCAAGGGAGTTAACTCTAGACGGCATAACTGTTAAGGACTCTGTGATCCAGGAATCCCAGTCTCTCTCTCTCTCTCTCTCTCTCTCTCTCTCTCTCTCTCTCTCTCTCTCTCTCTCTCTCTCAAGCTCAGAATTGAATTGATACACATCTATTTTGACTCCCCCCCCCCAAGAATTGTAACTTTTTAAGATCCTCACATGGTAATACTTTAGTATAATGTAATGCTCAAATTTCGGAACTATTTTGATTTCTGAAAAATGCCTTTTTGGCTTCAACAACATGAATCCTGTTTTTTTTTTTTTTTTTTTTTTCACAAATCAGTTTACATCATAAATTGCAAACATTTGCAATAGGATCTCAAGATTGTTTATTTTACATAACCTCAAGCACTCGACTATGTTAAACATCAGGACAGAAAGTCTGTGAAATCAGTTTAATGTGTGTCAGGGAATTAAAAGGTCACTCCTTTTCATCACATAAACAAAGCGTTTAAGACTGTTTTGATTGTCAGTCTCCCAATTTTTAAAGTCTTACAATTGCCTATTAATTTTAGAGTCGTTCTGTGCAAAACTAATTACTAAAGTCATATCCTGGTTTAATTAAATGTTTCTGGGCAGAAGAAAATGATGTTCTACTTGGGGAAGTAGATGATTGTTTTAAACACTATATTATTTTAGTTCAAACATAAATAAAAGCCTGAACATTCTAATGTGGGGAGAAAGGCTTAAAATTATTTCTTAATGTGCCATTAGAACAGTCAAAATGCATTAAAGCAACACCTCCAACCCAGAAATAACAAATATGTCATTCTAATGAGAGTTTTAACTTATGGATAATTTATTCAAGGTAGTTTTTACATTTCACATGGAATGTCTTACTATGACCTGCCTGACTACTGTGATGCTTGTTTTTCAAAATCTAATTTATATAGGCTTGAAATATACATAATTCATAACTCCTGTTGATATATGTACACACACCTTGAATTTTAAATCTTTACAATATGTTTGGATGTTTGCTAGCATGTTTTTAAGACAATTGAAATAAAAGCATACAAACATAAAATGTGTTAAACATTATATTGAAAACAAGTGCTTGCCCTGTGCCTGAAGAAAAAGTTGTCAAAAATAAAAGGGGGGAAAAAAGGATTAGATAGTTTTAAAGCTCAGGTACACAGGCATAGAGTGAACACTAAAATATATCAGATGGGATATTCTTATGTAACAAATATGCAAATCTTGAAGACTTAGAGATGTGACTATAAGGCACTTCTGATTTCTAGGCAATTTGCTTATGTCCCTAATTCATGAAACAAATGAAGAAAAATAAAGTCAAGTCTTCGAGCATTTTGTCTGGGGCATTTTAGGTGTCAGTCAGGGTAACCACTGCATAAACCTTTAGCACAGAAACATTGACTAGCATACTTGCATAGGGTTCTATTGGCATGAGGAAAGAATTTAAAATATAATCAAATAAATAAATCACAGGAGAAGAGGAAGCAGTACTTCCCCTCTTTCTCTTCTTCTTCTCCTTCTTCTTCTCCTTCTCCTCCTTCTCCTTCTCCTTCTCCTTCTCCTTCTCCTTCTCCTTCTCCTTCTCCTTCTCCTTCTCCTTCTTCTTCTTCTTCTTCTTCTTCTTCTTCTTCTTCTTCTTCTTCTTCTTCTTCTTCCTCTTCTATTTAAACACGCTGCTCACATGCAAGAATCTTCCTTCACTCTAACTCCATCAGGATAGCTTGTGGCTGAGTGAGGTTAGCCCATGAACCTCACTTCCGGGATTCAAGCCCGCTATTGACCAACCCTATGATTTTAGGTGAGTTTCTCTTTCTGTTCCTTAGTTTCCTTCACACTGAATGGGGATACAAACAGCATTCCTCTCATGAAATAATCAGGAGGATTAAACAGGTTAGTGTTTATAAAGTTCTTAGGACAGAGCCATACAACATTGTACACTAAATACTTAAGAATAATTGTTTTTATAAAGAGGTGAATGAACATTGAACACTGTACTGAAAACTGTAGAAGACAATACAGTCATGTAAGACAAGCAGGAAAGACTTTCCTTTTATGGCCAAAGGAAGACTGTTATGTATTAGTTTGTGATTTTAGCTAATTGCTTAGCCTCTGTGAGCCTTGTCTGGGACATTCGACATCATGTCACAATGTAGGTAGGAGACTTACGTACAAGAGCAATTTATGAGTGTTCATCGTTATACATATTACAGATTAGAGATCAGGTATGGCACTTTCCCTCAAGGAGCTTACTGTCTGGAGAGAGAGCTCATTGATACATAAGGTCCTGCTAGGAGGCAAGTGCTAAATGCACTTGCCCTCAGGTCTTCAGACATAGTCTGTGCATCTGAATGGCCACACGGCACATGTGGGGCTCGTTGCCTCATTTCTGCAAACCGAACCTTCCTCAGGAATGAGTAGCCTTATAAAGGAATGGCGGAGGGACACCCAGAGGTTAAGAAGCACACTTTGTTAGAAGTAAATGTATACCATATGTTGCTATGGTTTGTGTTCCATGGGACCATCTGCGTTTTCCTTGGCTGCCCAGATTTGTAAAGCATTAGCAGTTAAATGCCCAAAAGATGCAAAGCCTGCTGAAGGAGGATCTTTAAAAGGAGTTTGAAAACGTACAATCCTAAGCAAGGAGCATTTACTTACTACTGTAAAAATGTGTAAGATGAACAATTGAGTCCTCACTGTAAACTAAATTAAGAAGGGCCTCTTTAATTCCAACATTTAATTATATTATTAACACCACCCTTTGTTTTATATAGTTCTATGCAGAGCTCAACACACTTTTTAATCCATCTTCTTTGGGGAGTCAGTATATTATTATGGATACAGCTAATCATTAGAGACGTGTATTCCTGAGTTCAAATCTCAGCTATAAACATTATATGTGAACTTTTAAGTGATTTCCTTCCTACAGCCTACGTCCTGTTAGTATTCTATAATACATGTTTTTTTTTCCCCCAGATTGTTATGAGGGCCCAATAAGGTGACATGTGTTACATGCTTGGTACTCAATGGGCATCAACAATTTCCCATCTCTACTGTATTTCTTTTATTTATCCTTTCTGCATTGTTACATAAACAGATTTTTAATTAATCTGTTTGTGATTAGGATCAGGTTAAGACATTTTGGGGGGACGGAGCGTGCATATTTATTCTAACACTTTATGATGAGTATTGATTATGTGCACTGCTGAACGCTGTGGAGTTTGGAATAAAGCTTACTTCAAATCTTGTCAAACTTTTTTTTTAAATTTTTGAGTAGTTATTATTTTAGATCTTACCATTTATATAGCATGGAGTGGGTTCTTTCTTTGCACATAGCTATTTGAAAAGTATCTTTATGTGCAGTTTCTCCGGAGCCCCGACCTTCAGTCTTTTATACACTGGAATGCCAGTGCACAAATCAAGCCCTGGCATTAACTCTGTAGTCACTTTGATATTAGATTGATTGTCCTTCTGCTCCATATTTATTGAATACATTTTGTATGCTTCAGTGGAAAGGAAGAAGAGACTACACTGCCCTTAAAAATGATTTTTAAAAGGTCTATCAATCTATCAAAAATTTCAGTACGTGTGCAGCATTGTCTTGTGTTATGTTTACTGGTATTACTGGTTTAAAATACAATTATCTGTCTCATGAACAATATAGTACTCACTTATCAGTGGTGTGTTTCTTTTAAGGCTTATGCAATGTCTATTATAACTTGGCCTTACCCAGCAGTCACTTTTCAGACTGAAGAAGTTAGGTGAAACACTTTGAACAGAGAGAAGGATGCAGCCTGCCTTACTCCTGATTTTAGTACTGTGAAATCTGTGCCAGGATTCTTCTAAAGCACAGAGTCAGAATACAGTTGATTTGGATTGGTTGCTGATTTTTTTGTTTGTTGTTTTGACACAGGGTATTACAATGTAGGCCTCACTAGGCTGGAATTCTCTGTATGGAGTAGGCTAGCCTCAGACGCACAAAGACCTTGTCTCTGCCTCCTGAGGGCTGGCGTTAAAGGCTTGTGCTACCATGACTAGCCCAATTTATACTGTTTTAAGACACAAAATCTATAACAATGTGTTACAGCAGCAATCAAAAGCCAATATAGGGCCAGGAATGGTGGCTTTCACCTGTAATCCTAGCACTGGTTGGGGGGGGGGTTGGGGAGGTTGGGGGCAGAAGCAGGATTACTGTATGTTCCAGGCCAACTTCAGCTACATATCAAGTTCCAGGCCAGCCTGGGCTACCATGTGAGACCTCTTCTTAAAATCCTAACCACTCAAAACATTATGATATTTGTGTATATATATGTGTGTGTATAACATATATAAGTGTATATATGTATTATATATATAAACAAACTTGTGTCCAGTGGCAAGAGCCCCTCCGAAAGTTGGGTCTGGGATGCTTTACCACATCCTGTTGTGTTGCCCTCTCATCCATACAGACCTATGTGTACCATGTAGAGGAATCCTTTAGAAAGCTCCCATTTCTACAAAATGAAGTCAGTAGTGAAAATCTGCAAAGTAATGTTCATTCTTTTGTAAAAAACTGAGGCAGCTGTGGAAGCCTTTGCCTTGTTTGTTCTTACTTTGCTTACTATTCGCTTTTGCTGGTAGCATTAACGTAAGGAAGGCATGTTAGTTTCAAGCTCTGAAGTTCTTTGCTAATTCACCAAAAGGGAGCAGCCAGAGCAATTGAGCTTGTCTGTCAAGCTGGTCAAGGTAGAGAGTAATGTGGTCTGGGGTTCCCAGAGCCCATTGGACCTTTGACCTTTTCTGTTGAGACTATTGATCTGGGTTAATAGTCAGCACCAGTTGTTCTGTGGGTGGGTTGTGAGCCTGTGTGTGATTCCTCATTGAGTACAAATGAGGCTCTGGCCAACTCAGAGGGTAATTGGTCCTTTTTGTTGTTTTCCAAGATCTGGGTGAGAAGTTAGAATAAATAAGTCCTGACAGGCAGGGTGGACATCATTTCTAGAAGGTTTGCAGTTGTCTCAGTGACAAGGCAGTAGAATTGTGCACAGGACAGATTGTATCCTTCAAACCATGAACTCTGTTTACCAAGACTACTATGGTTTCAAGTCCAGTAGGGTATGGTAGGATAATGGGTTAGTTAAAGCTAACATTAGGTTAGTGAAGCTTCTTGTCACATGTCATGTGTCCCGTGGTTTCCTACCCTCCCTTCTTATCCCACCAAATTGGGTTCCTACTGAGAAAAACAGTAGTTCAGTAGGTATAAGGACTATGTTTTTGTTGTTGTTTGTTTTCAAGACAGGTTTTTTTCCCCTGTATAACTGCCCTGGCTGTCCTGGAACTAGCTTTGTAGACCAGGCTGTCTTCAAACTCTGAGAACTACCTGCCTGTGCCTCCCCAGTGCTGAGATTAAAGGCATGTGCCACCACTAAGGACTATGCTTTTTAGCAACTTGAAATGAGAGCTAAAATAAAGGAGGAGAAAAGTCCCGCCTGGCTACAGAAAGTGGTGGGACTTCCAGTGGAGGGAGAGGGGCAACAAGCCACCCAAAAAACATTCAACCCAAAATTTACCCTGCCTACAAGATGTACAGGGATAAAGATGGAACAGAGATTGAGGGAATGGTCAACCAATGACTGGCCCAACTTGAGACCCACCTCATTGGAGAAAGCCAACCCCTGACACTATTAATGGTATTCTGAAAGGCTTCATCCAGCAGCTGATGGAAGCAGATGCAGAGACCCACAGCCAAACAATAGGCCCAGCTCAGGGAATCTTGTGGAAGAATTGGGGGAAGTATTGAGGGAGCCAAAAGGCTTAAGGACACCACCAGACCTACAGAGTAAACCTACCTAGGTCCATGGGGCCCCACAGAGACTGAACCACCAACCAAAGGGCATGTATGGGCTAGATCTAGGCCCCTTACACATATGTAACAGATACACAGTTTGTTCTTCATTTGGGTCCCCTAACAATTGGAAGAAGGGGAGGGGGAGGGGATGTGAGGGTTGGGATAGCAGGTGGGGGCTGTGTCTGACTGTGGCTGGCCTCAGTGGGAGAGGATGTGCTTGTGCTTAGTACTTAGTCCTGCTGAGACTTGACTTGCCAGGTTTGGTTGGTAACCATGGGGGTCCTCCCTTTCTCTGAGAAGAAGAGAGGGAGAGTGGGGAAGGGAGGAGGATAGGACTGGGAGGAGAGGAGGGGTGGGACTGCAATCAGGCTGTATAGTGAATGAATAAATAAATTAAGGAAAAGTAAATTAAAATGCAGAGAGAGAGAGAGAGAGAGAGAGAGAGAGAGAGAGAGAGAGAGAGAGAGAGAGAGAGAGAGAGAGAGAGAGAGAGAGAGAGAGAGAGAAAGTCAACCAAACAGCAGCACCAATCCCATGCGATTCCTCTTGCCAGTTCTTCAGTGCTTCAGAGAGCAGTGAGGTGTTTTTCCTTTGCTACCCACTTTGTGAATAGTTCTCATGCTTTCATCTTGGGAAACCTCCCACTTCACACAGGCAATCCTCTGTCCTTCCTTCTTCTAAGTCACTAGCTCCAGGAGCCCAGCTGCACAGAACTACACAGGTATCCCTGGCGTGCAGCCCTCTCACAGTTCTGCTCTGGTCCGCCAGACTCCTCTTTCCTGACTTTCCCCAAATGCCTGGCATCCTTGGAAGCAGTGGTGGGCGAGTGCTTGACAGGAGGTGGGGATGGGAGGCAGGGCAAGCTGCACACGCAGAAAGAATAAAGGAAAAGAGGCAACCAACTGCGCTAAATTTTGGAGACTCCTGCACATCCAGTTGCGCAGCATCTAAATATTCCATGCTGAAGTGCTGCCTTAATAAGGAATAATTTTTGGAATGATCTGGGCAGCATTTACTTGCTACACAGAAGACATTAGTGTCTCAGGGCTCCTGTATAGCTCTCTGTGTGTGTGCATATATGTATACATATATGTGTATATTAACACAAGGAAAATGTATATAATATATAGTTAATATAGAATACATATAAAATCACTCATTAAACTTTGCTTTAAATTTAAGGAGAGGGGCTGGGACTACACCTCAGTGGTATAATGAATGCTTTGCATGTCCAAAGACTTAAGTCCAATGTTCACCAAAGACAATTAAAATGCTAAATAAAACAATAAAAATATATGCCTAAATCCAAAGAGGAAAACATAATTATGGACATAAAATTCAAAGTACCCAGTAAACATCTGAGCGAGTACTGTAGGACAGGACAGGCTCCAGCAGCTAATCAAGATAGTAAGAGGAAGGTCAGACATCAAGACTGTCTATAGAGCTTGAAAAAAATGGTCTGATTGGCTCTGGGAGGTGAGCAGTACCCAGTGTTGGAGTCTTCTTCTGGGAGCACATGTTCAGGAAGTGGACAAAAAGTTAATTTCCACTTAAAAGAGACAGCGCTACTCAGCAGTACTTGTTTCTCAGTACTTCTCAGCAGTACTTGTTTCTCAGTACTACTCAGCAGTACTTGGGTTCTCAGTACTACTCAGAAGTACTTGGGTTCTCAGTACTTAGTTTTTACCTCCTACATTATAACTGAGCACTTACTCATTTAAAATGGATTTAGTTATTTTTATTTTTATATACATTGGTGTTTTGGCTGCATGGGCGACTGTGTGAAGGTTCCTGATCCCCTGAAACTGGAGTTACAGCTAGCTGTGGGGTCCCATGTGGATGCTGGGAATTGAACCTGGGCTTTCTGGAAGAGCATCCAGGGATCTAAACCTCTGAGTCACCTCTTCAGCTTAGCTGAGCATTTATAATTATATAATATATATGGAAAATACTTTTTTCCTTCATTTTATTGAATTCTTCTCTTCTTATCTTTAAACAATCTTTTGTTTGTGTTTTTTAACAAGGGTTCAACTATGTAGCCCTAGCTGTCCTGGAACTCATTATGTAGACCAGGCTGGCCTTGAGCTCATAGAGACCATACCATAGCCTTTGCCTTCCAATGCTGCAATTAAAGGGGTGCCTCACTGTACCCAGATAAATAATTTATTGATTTTTATGAGTGTTTTGCATGCTTGTGGAGGTCAAGTGAGAGCACTAAATTGCCAGACCAGGAGTTACACAGTCGTGAGCTCCATGTGAGTAACAGGAATCGAACCCAGGTCGTCTGCAAGAGCGTTCAATACTCTCAACCACTGAGTCATCTCTCCAGCCCTACCTTTCCTTCCTTTCTTTCATAGCTTACTGAATATTTTTAGTGATATCTTTGACTCATATCCAAATCTACACCCTTTTTCTTCTTGTTTATCTTTGACTTTCATATGCAGCTATACATTCTAGATTACATGTTGAGATTCACAAGTTGGTTTTATTATTTGAAACAGAATCTTCCTATGTATCCCAGGGTGTCTTTGAGCTCACTAAGTAGACCATGATAGCCTCAAGTGTTCAGCAATCTTTCTGCTTCAGTGTTCCGAAGTGCTGGGACTACAGTCATGCACCATAGAGTCTGGCTCATAATCTTTACAAACTCACCGTATTTCCTTTGACTGCATCGAAATGTCCCAGTGGGTACAGATGTCCATTTAGGTATGTACTCTCACATTGATGCACAGCTGAATTGCTTAAGATTTATTTGGAAGGTGCTCACTGAGGTGTAGTGTAACTCAAAGAGTGAGCAGAGAGAAGAGAACAAGAAGAGAAGAGATGGGGCCGTTGAGAGCTTCATCAAGAAGAGGTGGAGAAGAAGAGCAGAAGATGAAAGAAGATTAAGGCATGGGGAAACCAAGAGGACACGCTTTACTGGAAGTCAATTTAAAAAAAAAAAAAAAGAAACAATATATCAAGGGAGAGGCAGTAAGGACTGAAAACTGACCATAGAGACTTTACCACCGAAAGGGCCATTAGTGGAGTGGGGGAAGCTGACATCTGCTCAGAGGGTACTATCACGACTGTGTAAGTACTTCCCACAGTCCAATTTCTCCTTCCACAGAACTATTATCCTTCTCACAACCCTTAGTTATATTTCTCCGATCACAGATGTACACACTGTAAAGCACTCTCACTTTTCAGAAGCTCCAAAGTACTTAAATAATTAAATTTAAACCCTTTGGTATGATGTTTATGTTGACTTTGCATTATTTTTTTTCTCCTGTTTCATTAGCTAAGGCTGCCCACCACCTCTTTCCTCCTTTTGGGAGCTAATGCCAGATCCAAGCCCTAGACAATTGTAAGATTTTGTTCTTGCTAGAATATCATTCCTTGGGTCTCTCTAGCTCCTCTGGATGTTTCTGACTCAGATTTCAGTACCGAATTTTGTTCCTATGCATTCTCGAGCTGAGCTAGGCAGATCTCCTGTGTGCTGCTGTAGACTTCTCAGCAGAGCATCACTATACTATAGTACATTTGCATGCTCAAGTATGAATATCTTGAAAGCAAGGGTCATTGCTTAGTTTCTACAGTGCTCTAAATTCCCGTAGTAGGGATGAACACTCAGTAGAATTTCTGTGTCTGTGGTGCATTATACTCCATAAGTTTAGATGGTACAAATATGAGCTATTTGAGAATGGTTTTAGGTTTGGAGATGGCCAAAGGCTGTTTGGCATTGTCTGATGAAGAAACCAGGGAACATAATTTTTATTACAAATGAAATATAGGGAAAATTAGGTAGAGCAGTTTTTGATAAGACACATCTCTTATATGGCTCACAAAGAGCTCTAAAGTTTACTGGCACTGATTTGCTTAAGGCAATTTTAACAATGAATTCCCCAAACATCCTGAACAGCAATTGTTGCTGGACCATTGGGTTTTTCAAGGTGACTTCTTTGAAGGACAATGTTTACTTGCACTCTAAGTTTTAGTACCTCTAGTAAAATGTCTGCTGTTCTTACAGTCTTAATCTTGTTTTCTGTAGTGAATTTCTTATCAGCTAAAAATCCCCATTACTTCCTGTGTGCTGAAGTCTTCTCTTTGAAAAGCTATTGGTTTTATTTTTGTAGGCACGCTCTCCCAATGCAGTTGTATTCTAAAATTCTATTAAAAATGTTTATTTAAAAAAAAAGCCCCTACGTATAAAACTATTAACCAAACCCAGATCTAACGCATCAGTTCAGTGGCAGACCTCTGCCCCAAATGAATATATGGCCATTTGTTATGATCTTTTGTTTACTGATTTTCAAGCAGTTTTCAGTCTGAGTGGCACTGATTAGATCCAAGCCAATTTGGATTAATTTTTCAAGTCACTTTTCATGAAGGCCCTCATCAAATGCCTCACCAAATCAAAACACAGAACATCTGCTCTCCTTTCTCTGATAGCTCTACAGCTCTCTAAAGGAGTCAACTGCTTCATCAACTGTGGGATGTGTTTAATAAGCCTCTGTTATTACTGCCCATGATTCTGTCACCTTTTAGAATTTTTTCCTCTTGACTTTATTTGTTAAATCTTGATAAAATACTTATTAGTTATGAATCTTATGCAATTACTCTTCTAGTGGTAACACCTCATGGCTCTAGAGTCACTTGGATTAGATCTATTTATAACCTTTCCGTTTTGATGATTCTAATTACGCAAGCAATGCAAACCATATTAGTCATTTTTTTCTTCCTGTCCTGGGAGAGATGTTATTCATACTTGCTGACTGGTATATGCTTGAGTTTGAAGTATTCACTTACCTGCCCTTTGTCATTAGTTGTTTTTTCCCTAGGTGCATCTTGCGGTTCCCTGTGGTTACCATATGTTCAATGGACATTATGCTTGCCACAGCATGGCTACAGAACAGGAAGCTGTCTGCGTGTACAGTAAGTTGACTCATGTGGCTCTCGGATACAGACTGAAGTTTTTGATGCTTCTGTCATCTCATTGATGTAGGTGAGCTATGCTTAATAATATTTGCTTTCAGGGATTTGGGGAGTCAGTTTTGTGCATACAAACTGAAAAAGCTTGCTTCGTGATTAATTTTTGAAGCAAGTCAAAGGAGATTCCATATAAACAATGGACTTTTATGATTTAAACCCTGAGGTCATTGTGTTTGTTGATTATATTAATTAAAGAAATAAGGTTCATATTGAGTGTTTTTATGTTGGTTAAAATACCCTTTAACAACTTTTGCAAGTAAATTACTGAACTAACTGTCTGAGAGTATTACTGACACGCTTCATATAGTTACATAAATTAAAACTTTCATTATAATTTATCAAGGATTACTCAAGTATTAATTAACTGACAGCTATAACACAGCTTTTGACATTCTTAAATTTCCTTTGGTTAATCTTATATACATTATAAATTAGTCAGTTTTCCCTTTGGTGGATAAAATGTTTAGCTTTTGAAGTGTTTTGACATATGGTAAACTTCAATAAGAAGGCAGACATTTTCAGTTTTGAAAAATGTAAATATATCATTCTGTAAGAAATTCCAAAATGTTGGCTATGGAACAATGGGAACCATATGTAGTTTCTCTGCAAATCTCAATATACAAGTAACTGCTTTCAACACATCTTTTCTGTCTCCAGTTTTAATATTAGCTACTTGATTAAATGTTAAATGGAACAAAGGCCATTTATGTCAGCCATCACTAATATCTGTCTTCTTTCCAAAGGATGGAAAACATTTAGTTTTGGATACGTATCCCCTCCTTGTAATCAAACATTCTAGAGCTGAACTTTCATTGGAATAATAATGCTCTTATTCGTACCTGTTTTGTCTTGTCTTGTTTTAAATTACTAAATGGGGATTTTATGTTCTTTCTATTACAGCCACGCATTAGAACACATACTTTGAAAATGGTAAAACTGTTTTTTTTTTTTTCTAGAGCCAAGGCTACAATTTTTCTACTTTCCATGTTATATATAGGAATATTATGAAGGCTCTGTTAATTAAACTATAACCAGTCAGTAAGGAACTTACAGTTTTTTATAAATGAAAGAAGCCAGCACTATCTGCAACGAAAGCACGAGAAATTCATACTTCATACTTCCAGGTTACATTTTAGCTTCACCTAAAAGGCAGATCTGAATCTACAAAGCTGTTCTTTAGGATATACGATTTAAGCTCAGTAGGATATACCTACTAATGAGTGCGTATACTTTTAGAATCAATGACTCTAAGTCAAGAAATGGTATTATGTCAGAGGTCAAGCAGAGCGACTGAGCAAATGTGTGTAGGTCCTGCTTTCTTTGCATAAATATTTAAAATGACATGTCAATATATATCAGACACAGTAGAGTGCATTATTCCTTCTGAATAAGTAAAATCACAAATTTATGTCTGGTTTTAATAAAAAATATGGCAAATCCAATTTTAAGATGCTAATAATAATTTCTTAAAAGAACAATTTTCTGCATAGTCCCAACTTTCACAATTTCTACCAGTACATGCCTGTTACTCTCTTGTTATTTACAGGTATTTTATGGGTTAAATTGTTCTTTTTGATAACATCATGAATCATTCAGACACACATGGAAATACTGTTAAATCAATACATTCCCTTATAACATATGACTTCTGTAGTTCTGAGATTTTAGGACATTTTTCTCACTAATTATGAACTAATGCACATATGAAGATGCATTATAGAAGCATTATGCGCAGATGTGCACAAATTAGAGGGATGAATATGTAGCAAGAAATTTCTGGGTCTTAAATAGGAAACTAGTGAAAATATGTGTTAAAATATGTGTTACAAAAGCACATCTTTAGTGCAAAACAGCGGCAACCACACGATAAAATAATATCTAATTTTATACAGTTTGAAAATCATCAGAGGATGCTTTCTCGGCCCTGAATGAGCAAAGACTCTGTTCTAGTTACTTCTCCAGGGAATTCCGCCCATTGTTTGATTATTCCCAGTAAAAATGATGTTCTGGGCAGATGGGCATGCTAGTGCATGCCTGTTGCCACAGTGGCTGGGAGGTGAGGAAAGAGGATCCCGGGTTCTAGGAGCATCTGAGCTACACCCCAAAGCCCTTTCATTAACAAAGAAACAGGAAGATTTTCTGGGATCCGGACAAAATGTTTTCTGCTCTTATAAAAAAAATATTTTTAATTTCTTGATTTTGGTGGTGCCCAGAATTGAATTCACGGCCTTGCACAAGTTCTGCACACACTTTATCACTGAGTTCCAGCCCCATCAAATATATTCTGGTTTTCATATTAATTACTATCTCTCTTTTTAATGCTATTTATTTTATTTTATGCGGGTGGGTGTTTTGCCTGCGTGCAGTGCCTATGGAGGCCAGAGGAAAGCATTGGGGCCCCTGAGGCTGGAGCTTCAGACTGTTGCGAGCCACCACGTGAGTCCTTGGGAATCAAAGCCAGCACCTGGGAAGTGCAGCAGGCACCCTTAAGCACCGTCCACCTGGCCACTTATTACTATTTCCTGTAGTAGCCCATGTGATAGGAATACCGTGTTTACCCCTGTCGTGGCTGTTATTGGTTGCCATGTGGTCTCAGGAAGAAGAGAATAGGAGTGAAATTGTGGTGTGATATGAAGATAGTGTTTTTCTGACCACAGTAGTTAGACACTTTCTGGCATTTCAAGCTAAAAGTTTTTTAATCCCCCCTGTAAATTCTGGTCACATCACTAAAGAAAACAACTCGTAAGTGATTGAAACTTACACTTGTTAGACATTTTGTAAGTAACTTGTACATAACTGCAAAAAGTGGCATCTTTGTGTTGCAGGTGCCAGAAATGGTTATCAAATCTAAGAAATAAATTTTCAAATAGAATATGAAAAGTAAAGCTGGCAATGACTTTCAGGCTCCCCTAGACTGGACTAGAGTAGATGCATTCATGTGGTTCTTGTTACCAATTGCTATACTCACCTTCCTATCATTGATTTTTAAAAAATATATTATATTTATACAATTAAAAATAACAATTCTTTTGTGTTAAGCTAGCCACATTAAGAATAATTACTCTTTCTGTCCTTAATCAAATATCTGAAGTAAGCTGCTTGAAGCAAAGAGAAACAAAATATAATTTCTACTATTAGTTTTAAGTAGTTGTAAAATTGAAACTGTTTTCTTTAGTGTCTCTGGCCTCTATCTATCCAGAGAAGGAAAAATAAGGGAAACACCAGCCTTTTTTTTTCATATATTCTTTTTAAGCTGATAATAATTAACATTTGAGTGAAAGTATGAAACGAGCAGAATTTGTTAATTTGCATGTTAGGAGGGATGAAGAGGCGGTAAAGGTTTCCTGGACCAAACGCTGGCTGTGAGTTCATTGACGGGACCTTCAGGCTCTTGCCTGTGGTGAGAATTGCTTTCTGATGTCTCTTGCACAAGCCTAAGACTGAAGGAGGAAGGTGGGCAGAGGACGATGTGCAAGAGATAAAGTCACCTGGGGGTGATAGGGACATTGGTAAATGAGCTGTCAGACATGCGTGATAAACTTGCACAGACTTAGTAAATGTTGTGCTGGCTTCATGTTTGTGCTGTGCTCTGCTGTCCTAAAGTAGAGTGAATTTAAAAGGTCAAATTGTTTTATTTCTAGTTTACTTAAGTCCATAAAGTGTGTAAATTAGTAGCCAGCCACCTAGTTTACATGCCTGCAATATTTCCATGTTCAGAATGTTGATTAGATTTTTTTTTTAAATCCATGAAAGGGGTGAGTATCTTTTTCAGTCTTAAACCAAAAAAGTAAAAAAACAAAAAACAAAAACCCTGAAATTAAACTAGTTTTCCTAAGCCAATTATAGAATATCATTTTCATTCAATTGATCCTGAGGTGAGTATGGTCTATTCAATTCTAGAAAACTTAGTGATTTCAAACATTTTTTTTAACAAATATATATGTAGGTCACAATACACTTCATTGGTTGAGAAATTACATGCCTTCTCAGTAAGCATTCTTAAGCTGATCTCTATTTTTAATCGATTTACATTTTCCCCACTAACTGAATCAGCATGCAAAATATATACAGCGGCACTGTGAGCTATGTGCATACATCTGTATAGGTGCATGTAAAGCACACAGAAATTGTGAGATTCGGATAGATCAAGAGTACACAGTTTGGCAATTGACTGCGTTCCTAACTGTGTTGTGCTTGGCATTTCTGCGCTGGGGTGCTGGGGGAGCAGAGAGGGTAGGAGCCCCACAAGGCAAGGCAGAGGGTGCTGCTGAGCTGGCAGCCCCAACAGCTTTGTGAGCATTCACTCAGATGAAATTAGCTTTTAACTTAAATTTCTCTGTACTCTAGTGATGTGGAGCATTTTTTCACACGTGTTGACCATTTGAATTAGGCACTGTATTGGTTATATAGATTCATGTATGTATGTATAAGTCAATGTATAACACACCCTTTATCCTTTTCCATGTTAGTTATTTTTGAGACAGAATTACCTAACAAGCAACTCAAGGGAGGAGAAGCTATTTTGGCTCATGATTTCTGAGGGATTCGGTCTTTCGTAGCAGAACAGGCATGGCATGGCGGAGCTACTCAGGGCTGGTGCTGGGAGTATGTCAGTTTGGACAGATGGAGGAGCAGAGAGTGCAGCCTCAGAAGCCAGTGCTGGGTCTAAGTTTCCATGGATTCCAGGAAGGAGCCACTGCTGACAGCCAGAACCACCTCTTAAAGGTTCCTCCCCAAACAGTGCTACCAGCTGAGAAACGGGCTAGCAAAACTTCGGCCTCCAGGAAACATGGCTGCTTCAAAGCATAGCACTGTTTCTCCTTAGAGGACATATAAACATTAACTCTTTATTTTTGACCTGCATTGTAGATAGCCTTATTATTTACGGTAGCTTGAATTTCTTTTAGGTTTATTTATTTTAGTGTGTGAAGAGTGTTTCACCTGACAGAATGTGTAGCATGCGTGAACCTACTACCTTCAGAGGCTGGGGGAAGGTATCAGAACTGAGCCCAGGTCTTCCCCAAGATCAGCAAGCGTCTTAACTGCTGAGACATCTCTCCAGCCTCAATTTATCGTCACCGATCGGTTTTTAAGGTTTTCTGCCCCAGCGATGAGTCCCCTAGACTAGCTTCGACGTATGTTGCACGATTTATGTTATTTTCAGCTTTGTTTCAGGCTTTAATTTATCTGAATTGATTTTTGAATGTGGTATGAGTTAAGAGACAAACCTGATGTTTTTCAGATGAGCAGCCTGTCGTGCCAATATTCTTTCTCATGAGTAGAATGTTGCTTTTATTGAATATTTAACTTTAACCCATGCACTGAGTGTACTTCTGGACCCTCCATTTTCCCATTGATCAGTTTTTCTCTTTGCATGCCAATTCTACACTATGCTATATAAAAAATGCAATGTAACACTCTAATGATGAAAACTGTTTACTTGATATAATAGCATAAAGGCATTCGCAAACATATAAACATAAAACAAATACAATTTCAAACACAAGTTTTGGATGCTTGAAAAAAAGTGATAAAATTCAGGCAACAAAGAGATAAATAAAGAAAATGGATAATTGAGGTGTCACATCATAACAGAACAAAAGGAAAACAAATTCATTGAAACAAAATCATGATCAAGTAGTCATAAAAATATGATAGAGTAACTATATCCAGATATGTAATATGTTTGTATATATACATATATATAACCTTTGACTCAGAAATTCTATTCACTGTGGGAAAGTATGTGTTCTTTTTTTGTGGTAGTGAACGGTTAGAAATAATGCAAAACTTTACTGATTAAGGAATTTGTTAAATAAATATATATGTATTTAGGTTTTCTTCATAACAAACCCTGCAAGCTGGCTAGACTTGGAGAAGATTAGGAAAAACGTAAAACCCAGAAAACTTCACCAAGAGCACAGTGATCATAGGTTTACAAGTAAGTGGGGTGTAAGGGGTTCACCTGAAGAGTAGAGGTGGTGCCATGATGGCTAAGATAAACACAAGCCAATGTACTCTAGTTGCCTGCAGCTAGCACAAGGTGCCAAAAAGGACTCAAAGCACCCTTTGGCTTTCACAGTTTTCCTTCCCTCTTTCACCTTCCCAGAGACCAAATGCTTGCCAAGCAAACACTCAGTGTTGACAGTGTAGATGAAAAGCTGGAAGCCATTTGTGTACCACCCAGCATTTGTTATAGGGAAGTTGTCAGGTCTTGTAAGCTTCAGGATAAAGCTCTCACCATCAAATTTCTCCTTGCTATGGGCACCACTGTGGCATATAAATGCTAGAAAAATCTGTGAAAGCAAGCGCTCCTATAAGCCACTGTTTTTCTCTAGTTCTCACAGCCTTAAAGTTTTTGCCTCTAGAACTTTGTCTTTAAAATAGCTTGAAGGGTTGTGTATCTAAGGTCCTGTTGTCAAAGATGGTGGTTGAAGAACACAGTGGCACTGACCATAGCTGGCAGACAACAGTGGTATCTCCAGAGCTTAAAAAAAATGTTAAATGCCAAAAGCAGGATACAAATCATGTGCTTCTATGTATATTAACAAAACTATTCACATATCTGTACTTAGGCTTCGATTCGCTTAAAAATGTCAGCAGTTAAAAAAATAAATAAATCTAGCCCAATCAGTACTCACATAGAGTTTTAGGCTAGCAAAGAAGATATGCATAGAACAATTAAGTTTAAGTCCATTAAAGAACTTCAGGGCCAGTGGGGCGAAAGTAAATATATAAGGGGTTAGGAAGTCTTCTGGGTGAGATGATATTTTCATTGAAATATAAAGGATATTTAGCAATTACATCAGTCAAGGATTGAGGATAAAATTGAGGGTGGACATATTATAACTAGACCCATTACAAGTAAGAAGTCACTTAATATGGATGAAAGGGTAGGAAAAGCATCCCCGGGTTGGAAGAAGGCCTAGTGTGGCTCTGGCATAAGGGAGCTGAAGGGGTTATGGAAGAGCAGATTGAGAAGATAGGTTGGCAAGATTCTTCAGACACATCTACTGAGAGGAAATATGTAAGGAGAAGTGGGGAGATGCTTCATAGGACTTTGGACATTCTGAGTTTTGAAATGGCAATGATGTCTACAGAGACAACAGTCTGACAAATGAATATATGAGTCAGTCTGGGCTTCATTTATGGAATTATGATAAGAGAAGGGATAGCCATGTATCAGAAGTCATGGGATATATGTGATTTCACTGTAAAAAAAAAAAGTATATGGTACAAAGTAAAAAGAGCCTCGAGGAAACTTGAGGGGTGTCTGCACTTGGTGGTCAGGAAGACAGAAGGATCCCTAAGAGAAAACTGGCATGAGAGGCCAAATATCAGAAAGCCCTACAAGCAGTTTCTTAAGCTATAAGGAGGAGCACTTCTTTTTTCTAAAGATTTATTTATTATATATACAAAATTCTGCCTGCACGTACACCTACACTCCAGAAGAGGGCACCAATGCTCAGTATAGATGGTTGTGAGCCACCATGTGGTTGCTAGGAATTGAACTCAGGACCTTTGAAAAAGCAACCAGTGCTCTTTACCTCTGAGCCATCTCTCCAGCCCAGGAGGAGTAATTCTTAAAGACAGAGTAATTACCTGTGTAAACATGGTTAAGGAGTAAAACTCCAAAGAAGCTTTAAGCATGTCTACTGGAATTTCCACAAGGAGGCATTTTATGACCAAGGCCAAGGAGAAGAGATGGAGGCAAAAAAATCCTATGAGATATAGGTTTAAGATAAGGTGTGGATACAGAGGTGCTGTTAATTTGGGGGGATTTTAGCTGTGAAGGAAAGAGATAGAGAAGAAACTTGAAGACACATGGGTCCTAGAAGATTTTTAAAAAATTTTACGGATGTTTTAATCACTGTTCTATTGCTGCGAAGAGACCATGACCAAGACAACGGTTATAAAAGGAAACATTTAACTGTGAGCTTGCTTCCAGTTTCAGACGTTTAGTCCATTGTCATAATAGTGGAAAGCATTGTGGCATACAGGCAGGCACTGGAACAGTAGATGAGAACTGTATCCTGATATGTAGGTGGAGAGGGAGAGGGAGGGAGGGATGGAGGGAGAGCGAGAGTGAGAGAGAGAGAGAGAGAGAGAGAGAAAGAGAGAGAGAGAGAGAGAGAGAGAGAGAGAGAGAGAGAGAGAGAGAGAGAGAGAGAGAGAGAGAGAGAGAGAGAGAGAGAGAGAGAGACACCTTGGGCCTGGCATGGACTTTTGAAATCTCAAAGCCTATATCCAGTGACACACTTCCTCCAACAAGGCCACACCTCCTAATCCTTCTCAAATAGTGCCACTCTCTGATGACTAAACATTCAAATATATAAGCCCATAGAGGCCATTTTTATTCAAACCACCATATCTCACTTGTTGGCATCCATAGGCTTATAGACACATCACAATGCTAAATGCATTTAGTCCAACTTCAAAAGTCCCCATAGTTTTTCACAATCTAAACACTTTAAAAGTCCAAAGTCTTTTCTGAGACTCAAGGCTATCTCATAACCAACGCCCATGTAAAATCAAAATTAAAACAGATCATATACTTCAAACATACAATGGCATAGAATATACATTATTATGCCAAAAGAAAGGAAATGGAGCACTTATAGTGAGGAAATACTGGACCAAATGAAGAACGAAAGCCAGCATGGAAAACTCTGAATCGGCATCTCCATCTCCGCCATCGAAGCACTCCAGGTCTCCAGCTCCTTCGAGCTTTATTGACTGCATCACACTTCTCTCTCTTGAGCTGTTTCCAATCCTGTTAGCTGCTTTCCTTGCCAGGTATCCCCTGACTCTGGTTTCTCCAACATTTTGGGTTCTTGGACACAATATAGGCTTCATCTTCATAGCTTCATGTAATGGCCTCCCTGGGCCTCCACACAGGGACATCCCTGACACACAGCTGGCCTCAATGGCTTCCCTTAGCCACCAAGGGAGATTCTACAAACCTCTTTCTTGTGTCCCTGACTCTAAAGTCAGAGCCGCATGGCCAGAGCTGCTGCCACTTTCTGCTGCTCGCCAAGGCTGGAGCACGGTCCCTCCTTTACTGACATCTAACCCAGCTTTCTGCTTTTGACCACCTGCTTCGCTTCTTAAGCTTTCCTTCAATTCCTTTCCACAAGTCGAAAGCTTAGCTGGGTGGGGTCTTGTCTTGGTATCATCCTTTCCTCTATCCCATGTAACACCAGGCTTTTCTTTAAATTTTTTATCTCCTTGAGCACTGGAATTAGCACCATTGCACTTCCTTGTGCTCCTTTCCCCTGCCAAACTATGCGGCTTATATTTCTCTTTGCCCATCTTGCTCCTTTTCATTATAGATCTCCATAAGACTGATTACTAATAACCACAGGACACAGTCAATACTATGTTCTTTCGAAATCTCCTTTGCCAAAGCCATCAATCCAAAACTCTTTAATTTAGGCTCAGGTAGATGTTTAGGACAAAGGAAAAAAAAGTAGCCACATTGCTTGCCAAAATACCACAAGAATGGTCTCTGTAGTCCACCTATTAGTTTCTTGAGCCAAGCCGTAATAATTTACATTCTCTCAGTACCACTGTCTTCCATGCTTTTACCAGTATGGCCCATTAAGTCCTGTTAAAAGCATTCAACTATTTTCCTAATCCAAAGTCCTAAAGTCCACATCCCACCAACAACCAGCATGGTCAGGCCTGTTGTAGCAATACCTAGCTCCATAATACCAACTTCTCCCTCAGTCACTGTTCTGTTGCTGAGAAGGGACACCATGACTATGGCTACTACTATGCAAGAAAGAGTTTAAGTGGAATCTTGCTTCCAGTTTCAGAGCCTTAGTTTACAATCTTCATAGTGAGCACAGTGGCATGTAGACAGGCACTGGAGCAGTAGCTAAGAGCTACATCCTAGTCAGTAGGTAGAGAGAAAGAGAGATTCTGGACTTGGTATGGCCTTTTGGAGTATCAAAGGCCACCTCCAGTGGCACATTTCAACAAGACCACACCTCCTAATCCTTCTCAACTAGTGCCAATCCCTGATAACTATGCATTCAAATATATGAGCCTGTAGAGGCCATTCTTATTCAAACCACCGCAACGAAAAGACATTAATATGAAGGTGTCGGGAAAGAAAGAGAAGCTGAGCAATTGGGGGGGGGGGCAGTTACCTCGACTGCTTAATTCAAGTTGGAAGATCTGTCCACAGTGGGTGGTTCTATTCCCTCAGCCAGAGTAAGGACCAGCCTGCAGGCGTTTTTGTTAATATTTGGGCAAGAGGGCATAGGACTGATACCTGGACCACAGGAGACAAGTAAGAAGGAGACACAGGAGAGAGATATGAAAGATGCTGCTAAGAATGTGAAGGTGACAGGAAGATGTTCTGGCAGCTCCCATCTTCTGAAAGTAGAGGGTAAAATGAGCTGCTAAGAGAAGGCGTATCTGAAAAGTCAGAGGCAGCTGAGTATGGCATGGAAGATAATTGGAAACTTTGCATTTCCTGGAGTGTAAAATGTATTATGATGAGAGTGAAGTGCCTGATAGCTTAGATATTTTTTTTATAACTTCAATTATTTTATATGAAGTTCAGGTAGGTCACTCTATCAATATCTAATGAATAGCTCCAGTCAAAATTTTGATAGTAGAAAACACGAAACTTTGAAAACTCAACTGATTATACTGTGTTGTGTCATGAAGAAAAATTGATGTACACAAAATTTTTCTTAAAAAAAAAAAATCAAACAAGTATGGACATTCAACATTCAGATGAGCATACTAGAGATGTCAGAGAGAACTCCAGGGAGGTCCTGGACTACTGGGAAAAGATAACCAGTTTGGAATCAGAGAGATTTGGCTTTGCAGATCGTGAATATGAGCATGGGCAAATTGCTATTGCTGGCCTTCGGTTTTCTCATCTTTTAAATAAGGAAGTCTACCTTAGTTGGTGTGATGCTTCCTGTTAAGTGTCAACTTGACAGAATCTATGGTCTCCTGGGAGACAGGCCTCTGGGCAAGCTTGGTGGGGGGAGGGGTTATCTTGACTGCTTAATTCAAGTCAGAAGATCTGCCCACTGTGGGTGGTTCTATTCCCTCAGCCACAGATGCTGGACTGAATAAAAGAGAACACGAGTTTGGCAGAGGCATTCCTCTCTCCCTGCTTGACTGTAGATGCAACGTTGCTGGTTTTCTCAAGCTCCTGTTGCCATGATGGTTCTGCATCTTTCATTGTGAGCTAAAGTGAGTTGCTTTTGTAAGTGTATAAACTATCATTGCAAGATGAAAATAAACTAAGACAGTTGATATTGCTACCGGACTAAGATGGGAAACGTAAAATGTTTAGAATAGCACTTGGCACCTCTTTTTGGAGCACTTTTATTGATTTATTGATTGATTGACTGATTGATAGAATTTACACGGTTCATGGACAAGGTTTGTTTGGATAACCTTTTTTTGCCTGTTCAGTCATAGCTTAACCATTGTCTGTGCCTAGGCCTGAGTCAGGGGGCATGGGGACAAAGAATAATTAGTTGCTGGTTGCCTGAGAGCCTTTCGTGCTATAGCTAAAATATGTTTTCATGTAAGGGATTTGCAAACACACACTTCTAGGGGCTGTTAGCTGCACAATGAATTGGCCATGGGCTGTTTTTGCCTTGTGGTCAGTATATTAGAGCGCTGTCATGCGCTCTGCTTTTCCGCCCTTCTTCTTCCAAAGTGAGGTGCAGGTATCCCCAGCTCTAGCTGACCTAGAGAAGCCTCATATATAGATGCAGACAGCTTATGGTGCAGAGGGAAGAGAACCACTGAAAGTGTCAGCATCTCAGGGAAGCTGTCCCTGGACACAGGCGATCAAGACCAGTTGCCCATTTGTCCATAAATAGCATGCTTGGCATGGTCTAAAGTTCCACATCTTTTTTTAGACTTTTTTTTTTGTGTGTCTTCTGCACATATGCCTCAGAGATAGCCTTTGCATTTCCGAAAGATACATTTCTGATGTTCATATGTGGTTTAGATTTCTCAGGATCTTCAAAACATTTATTTTTTTTTTATGACAGTTTACAACTCAATTCCTAGTCTTTATTCTGGTTCAGGAAGAGCAGCAGCAGTTAGTGGTGTCTATTACAGGCCAGTGCTTTACAGTAAATGCCTATGGTCTTTGTTACGGCGAAAAAAAAAACTCGTGTGAGTACAAATTTATTATAAAAAATTAAGATAAACAACAAAATATTTTAGGGCTTTTCCCACCCTCTACATTGTTAATATTGTCCAGATGTTATTTTATGTACTTTCATGCATGTAAATGTTATGCGAAACATGTATATTTACAAATATATTTTAACAAGGATGGAATTATAGGATGAAATTATCCACAACTGGTTCTTGTCATTTCATAGATGTTGGAGCTGTTTCACATGGGACATTTTGACCTACCTCACTCTCACTAATGGCTCCACACACTCCTATACCACGGATGAACTATAATGATTCTCAGTCACCCTCACTGGCTTTCTCTATATCTTGTCTTTCCATACTCACTGCCGTTTTGCTTAATTGGAGCTGGTCAAAAGCTTTTCAGTTATTTTTGGCTGTTCTCTTTTTGCCCCCCCCTTTTTAGCATTTATTGTTTGTATTTATTTAATTGGGTTATTTATTACCTTCTCACAAGTACATAGTTTTCATTGTGACAAATAAGAGATGGTTATGATAGAAATGAAAGCATTTGCATTACTGGAAAAGGGAAGAAGTGTGTGTATTTCTGGTACAGTGGTAGGGGAATAAGCTTGACATCAACCGTTAACTCTTTTCTCTCTAATTCTGGCAGGAATTCAGGTCTTTGTTCCTTAGTCACCAATACCTCACATTTGTTCTTTTGGAGTCTCTCAACACTCATGATGGTACACATCCACTTTTTTCCCTTATAATTAAAAAAAAATTAATTATTCACTTTACATCCTGATAACAGCCCCCTTCCTCCTCTCCTTCTGGTCCCATCCTCTCTCCCTGTTTCTCCTATCTCCCCTCCCCTACTCTTCGGAAAAGGGGAGCCCTCTCCACCGCACCTCACCCCGGCACTTCAAGCTGCGCCAGAACTGAGTACATCTTCCTCCCCTGTGGCCTTGTGCGGCAGCGTTGCCGGCAGAAAGTGATCAAAGAGCAGGCAACAGAATCCATATCAGAGTTCGATCTCACGCTCTTTACTAGGGGACCCATAGGAGGACCGAGCTGCTCATCAGTTACGTCTGTGTAAGGGGCCTAGGATCAGTGCATGCATGGTCCTTGGTTGGAGCTTCTGTCTCCATAGACACCCCTGGGCCCTGGTTAGTTGGCTCTGTTGATTGTTGATCTGTTGATCTGTGGAGCTCCTGTCCCCTCCAGGTCCTTCTATTTATCTCCCCATCTTCCACAAGACTCCCTTTATTCCACCCAGTGTTCGTCTGTGGGTCTCTGCATCTGTTTCCATCAGCTGCTGGGTGGAGCCACTCACAGGACAACTATGCTAGGCTCCTGTCTGCAAGCAGAGCACAGTATTCTTAGTAGTGGCAGGGGTTGCCTGACTCCCACATGGTGAGTCTCAGGTTGGGCCAGGCATTGGTTGGACATTTCCTCAATCTCTGCTTTATTTACTTTTAGCTATATTTCTGGACATACGTGAGTGTGAGTTTAGGTGGCCTTGTATGGCAGTACATGCTTGTCAGTTGACATGAAGGTAGTGGGACTCCAATCTTGGTCCTGTAGAAGAGCAGTCAATACTCTTAACCACTGAGACATCTCTCCAGGCCTCACATCCATTTCTTTCTTTCTTTCTTTTTTTAAAATATTTGTTTGTTTTATGTATATAAGTACACTGTCTTCATGCACACAAGAAGAGGGCATTATATCATATTACAGATGGTTGTTAGCCACTATGTGATTGCTGGGAATTGAACTCAAGACTTCTGGAAGAACAGCAAGTGCTCTTAACCGCCCAGCCATCTCTCCAGCCCCTCCACACCCATTACTTAATACGGTTGCCATCACTCTGCTCCAGCTTTATCAACACTGGCTGAGACTGCTGCTGGGGCCTCTGGCTGCCCTTGTGCGTCTGTTCTTTGCTCCCATGCTCTTTCCACTGTGCTCATCACCATCACCCCACAATGTACTCCTCAACGGCCATCAGCAGCTTCCCTTTGCCTCCCCCGCCGCCCCGCCCACCCCCTTACTCCCACTGTAAGCCAGACTCATGGTTACTTACACTACCTACAGGCTCTGCCAGTCTTCCAGCCTTGTTATTAACCTCACTCCTTCATTTATTATACTTCACTCATGTTTTTCTGCCGGTTACTATCTCAGTGCCTTTGCTGCAGCCATTCTGGCAGGAATGCTTTTTCTCTCCACTCTCTATGTCACTTCTTTCAGCCTGTTTCTTCTATATATGTTCCTTACAGATGTCTCCAGCCACTCCACAGATAATATGCTTAACTCCTGTATAGCATTTATCATACTTATTTGGGTTATTATCTTTCTTATTTTTATTTTTTGTGGGACTTCATGTCCCATGAAAGCAAGAGCCATATCTAACTTAATCACTTCCAGACACACATTGGATTCTCTACAAATGTTTTCTGATGAGTGAATGCAGTATCACCTACACACAAGACAGAGCAAGTCACAAGAACAAGAAAACCTGCCAGAACTGTGTGTCCTTCTGGATAATGGTCCAGAGTCTTCTAAAACAGAGTTAAGATAAGAATGACACTGTGGATAAATAAAAATATTTTCTGCTTATCCTAATTATTTGTAACCTCACTGACGAGAAATGTTTAAAAAGTGTTGAATGTCTTTCCTTTCGTAACATGAATTTACTTCCCAGATGATGCCTTTACTGTCCTTCCAAAGATCAGGTTGAAATCCTTCTTAGTTTTCATTTTTGCTTTTTTTTTTTTTTTTTTTTTTTTAGGTTTTTGTTTGGTTTTGTTTGCGACAGGGTTTCTCTTTGTATCCCTGACTGTGCTGAACCCTGACTAGGCTCACCTCAAACTCAGAGATCTACCTGCCTCCTGAAAGCTGGGACTAAAGGCCTGAGCCACCATGTTTAGTAATACAGAGCTGTCTTTAAGAATACATGCTTCTTATGGGAGAATGGGGAAATAGAAGGATCCAGAGGGTCCTAGAAACCTACAAGTAGAACATTATGATGGGCAGATCTGGGCCCAGGGATTCTGCACAAACTATGACACCAACCAAGGACAATAAGTGCAGTAAACATTGAACACCTACCCAGATCTAGCCAAGGGACAGGAAATTCTCTACAGATGAATGAAGAGTGGGGACTGACTTTCACATGAACTCTGGTGTCCCATATTTGACCACGTCCCCTGGATGGGGAGGCCTGGTGGCACTCAAGGGAAGGATAGCAGGCTACCAAGAAGAGACTTGATACCCTATGATCATATACAGGGGAGGAGGTCCCCCTCAGTCACAGTCATAGGGAAGGGGAGTAGGGGGAAAGAGGGAGGGGGGGGAAGAATGGGAGGATACAAAAGATGAGATAACAATTGAGATGTAATGTGAATAAATTAATAAATAAATAAATTTTAAAAAGAATACATACTTCCATATGAAGCTAAAAATTGTCCTTTGAGGTTGTGTGAAGAATTGTGTTGGAACTTCGATGGACAGTGCATTGAATCTGTAGATTGCTTTTGGTTGTATGACTATTTTTACTATATTAACCCCACCGATTTATGAACATGGATGATCTTTTCATCTTCTGATATCATCTTCAACTATTTCTTCAATGTCTTAAAGTTTTTTTTATTATACAAGTTTTTTACTTGCTTGGTTACAGTTAGCACAGATATTTTATTTCTGAGGCTATTGTGAAGGGTGTTGTTTCTCTGACTTCTTTTTCTATCTTTCATTTGTATATAGGAAGGTTATTGATTTTTGTATATTAATTTTGTACCTGTAGGAGTTTCCTATTGGAGATTTTGGGGTCACTTATGAATACAATCATATCATCTGCAAATAAAGATACCTTGACTTCTTTCTGTCCTATTTGTACTCCATTGGTCCCATCTGTTGTCTTATCGCCCCAGCTAAGACTTTAAGTACGGGATTGAATACGTATGGAGAGAGTGGGGAAACCTTGTCTTGTTCCTTATTTTAGTGGAAATGCTTTGTGCTTCTCTCCATTTAGGTTGATGCTGGCTGTAGGCTTGCTGTAAATTGTCTTTATTATGTTGGGGCATGTCTCTTATGTCCTTAGTCTTTCTAGGACTTTGATGGTAAAGGGTGTTGAATTTTGTTAAAGGCCTTTTCTGCATCTAATGAGATGCTCATATGTTTTTTGCCTTTCATTCTGTTTGCACGATGGATTACATTTATCAATTTGTGTATATTGAATTTTGACTAGGTTCACCTCAAACTCAGAGATCTACCTGCCTCTACCAGTGCTAAGATGGGGAAATGGGCACAAGCCCATATCCCTAACCCAGAATCTATCTCCGATTGATGGCTGCTTGTAAATGAAAAATTAGTTTTTTTTCCACCAAAGTCTCACTGGGTATGTAAATCACTCTTCACTCTTGAGCCAGGCCTCATGCTCGGCCATAGATGGCCAATACAAAATGAACTTAATGATATTTTTAGATATTCTTTGTCTCATAATGCTTTGTAGGGGCTTTTTCTTTTTCTCTTTTTTTCTTTTCATCATATTTTTTCCTAACCATACAAGGTTTTTGTTTATACATTTTGTATTTTATGGGATTTCTGTGTGTGAAAATGTGTGTATCTCTGCGTTTATATACATTTCTTTAGCTTTTCCTTTGGTTCAATTTCTTCTGTTTCTTTCTTTCTTTTGTCCTATTGTTTTGTTTGTTTTTATTTTATCTTTTTACTATTAGATGCATGTTTGTATCCTAATGAGAAAGGAAGAAAGGGTGTGTATTTGAGTGGGTGGGGAAGTGGGGAAGATATGGGAGGTGTTTGAGGAGGAGAAGCCATAATCAGAACATATATACTAAAAATATAATTTCAATAAAAAAGAATTGATACTTGAAACTAATTTCAACTGACCACCCTTACCCCATGTAATGGGCTCCTCCTCCCGTACAATTTAAAATTCTCTAGTGCTTTATATAAACAAACCATCAAGTTAGACAACTCATGAAAAATATTATTGACAGCAAACTATTCTGTTCTTAATCCCAATTTAACATTTTCATCTTACAAATTTGATATAATTGAAACTGAAAAAGACCCAAGGCCCTGTGCTTGTTTTGAGTGCTAGAAGATAGAATATGATCTCAGCTATAATTACAACATTGTTAAATTGAGGCTGTAATTTAGGGATTTAACCTTTTATATTTAAAATTTAGGGGTTTTGTGTAACTGCAAGAATCCATAAACAATGATGACATTCTAAAGGGGAAAGAAATGGAAGATAATGACAGTGCTAACTCTCTGGTTGTGTTTAGGTGCAGCGTAGAAAAGGGCAGTTTTAGCTCTAGGAGTCCCTAGGAAGAAGCAGGCACAACACACTAAGACCCTACAATGATACTTGGTCTTTAATCTGCAGTGCTGGCTACAGCAGAATTTATAATCAGTTGAGGGTTTGATGGACTGACACCACCTTCTCTGCTCCCATTTTTATCTTCATGATTGCTTATTTATTGCTGGAGCATGATGCTTATTCTTAATTATATGCTAATCATAATTACTAAGGAAATTGCTGGTTAGCCTGTCTGGCGTTAGGCAATCAAAAGGAAGCCCGTGATGGAAACAAAAACATTTCATTAAAAAACAAAAGGAAGTGGAATGGTGAACACTTTGATATCATTATGATTTGGTTCTGACAAATTATTATTAATAACTGAACTAAAAAAATTTCACTGCAGATATCCAAAGCCAGATTGTTACAACATGTAGATTAGCATTTGCTCATATCTCTGAGCAACTGAGAGAGACGCCACAGGGGACCGTACGACACGACAGCTAGTCCTAATTCCATCCTGTACCTTCTGATCTCTTCTTGCCTTGTTGCTTGCCCCACACCCCACCCACTCTCAGACTCCGGGATTCTGTCTGTCTGTCTTCACTCTCACGGAACATTTCGGGTGGGAACATAGCTCCATGTACATGTTTACTTTTTCCCTAATTGGAAAACTAGGGGGGTTTGTCCTTACTTAATTTTGAACATGAATTTTTTTCCTTTTGTAAGTAAGGGGCACTTTCCCAGTGCTGATAAAAATAGACCCTTGGCTTCTTTGCTTTATGGCAAAGTAAATTAGGATCCGAAATAAAAGATGTTATGAAATAAGACTTGTTTACTGAGTTATAGCACACGATGGAGAGAAATTTAGAGACAGTTTAAAACTATTTTTTTCTTCTAAGAACCTGATGCTTAAATAGAGCCTAAAATGAATGTACCAACAATAATATAACTAGAGGTGTGCTTACAAGTACTAGAAAATGCAAAAAGAACATTGAAAAGGAAACACAGCGAAAAGATTTGCACCTAATTTGGAGACCTCTCTGCATATAACCCTAAAAAAGTTCACATTGGTCGGGGAAATTTACTGAACTAAATCAACTTGAACCAACTTCCTTAGATAGTAGATACGGAGCAGCACAGGAGACATTATTATTCAGGCAGATAAAAACTAATTATTAATACCAAGATACTATAGATGTTTCTACCCTCGACACAGTTATGAAATTAGTTGGATCATTGGAGACTGTTTCTATAATGGTCTTTCTGCGATAGACTTGAGTTTTACTGTGATTCTGTCTGGAATTCTTGACTAGCGGTCCCATTGACCAACTATCTGGTGACCATTTGGAATTTAGAGAGAATATACTTGAAGCAAGCATGGGGAGTTTTTCAGAAAAGGCAAATCACTGTATACAAAGGATCTGGATGCTTTATGAAAAAGCCAAACACAAATTTCATATATGATGTGTATATAATCGAGCCAGGAAAAATATGTGAAATCTATCTAGGAAAGAAACGAGAAGAAATCGTATATACCTGCAAAAGATCCCACACAAAATATTCCAAAGTTGCAATACCAAGGTGACATACTCTTGTGGCTGTGAAAGGAGCTTAGACAGTAAGGAATCTGAGAATTTTAATATATTCCGTAATGTCCTCCTATGTGTCTAGTGTGGATCCATTTCAAAAAACAGTGCTAGGTAGATATTGGGAACACACATCATATCATCTTAATATCTAATTAAGCAGAATTTGCATCAAATAGTGTCAAAAGGTGGCTCAGTGTCTCAAAACTCATGCCACTTGATAACTGTATGATCTTTGGTAGTTGGTGAAGCAATGTTCACGCCTCAGGAACCCTTAATTTTGTCAATTGGGCCAAACTAAAGGGACGTGAAATTAGTACCATTGCCTTCTTAAACGTAGTCATGTTCAGGTTGATTTAGCATGACCATACAGAATTCAGGCAAGTTGAGTGTTCAGTCACAAGGACCATGTGCTTATCAGGAGTCTAGCTAAATAGGCATGCTGTGGTCCTGTTAGAAAATTATAAGTTAGTTTTCTGGAGGTAGTCTTGTATGGAGTGTATTCAGTTGGCTCCTCTAAAATGGTTTCCACATGGTGACTTTAGTCTCTGAGAGCAGTGTACAGTTAACTGCTGGGCTCACAAGATAGCTCTTTTGTAGTTTCAAGTGTTATCGCCCCTCACGACTTTCTCACCAGAACTTTGCTCTTTAAGAAAAAAAAAAAAAAAAAAAAAAACATTTGTATGATAGTTCTTGACTCAAAGAAACATCCAGAAAACTAAGGAAAAACAAGAAAGTTAAAATCTTCTTTTAAAATTTATATTAAGGCAATGTCAAAATGGTTATGCATTGTGAGTTTTAAAGAGGCATTTGATAGTATACGGATGTTTCTGTTGGCTGGTGTGTGGGTCATAGTCTCTTAAATTCGGTCTGATTCTGTGCTGTGTTTTTACTTCAGAAACTGTATTTTAAAGACTGCATTGTGGCTTTCCTAGTGTGACAGATGTCTGAATTTTCATGTCACCTTTATTGTCCTATGTGAATTTTGCTGTGAAAATTTGTCTACAAACATCCAATATGTTCAACTGCACGTGAAAATCCTGGGCTCGCTATGTAAACAGAGTTAGAGTCAAACTGTGTTTTGACTTATTAGATCCATCTGAATTATTCAACATATATTTTGGATGTGAAAGGGAAAGCCCATTAATTTTCTAAGTCTTCACCATAGAGTATGTATGGAACATTCTTTTCAAAACCACACAGGGAGGTTTTTTTGTTTCTGCATGACTGTAGTATGTCAACTTACCAACAGTAAAGACTGGGAAGGCATGGTAGAAGTATTTCTGCATGTGAGCCACTGGCTTATATGAAATAAGTTCATAATAATACGTACAAAATGGTGACAGCTTAAGTATCATTTGGTGTCACATTTGTTTTGAAATGAAACAAAACGAGTCAGGCTTCAGAAAATTAAGTAACAAAATTGCTTTAGACTTTTTTTTTCCAAATCAGTAAAGAATTAGCTAATTTTAAACATTTATTTTAGAGTTTCTTTATTTCTTTTTACTTCTATCTCTAGCATAACTTGTATGACTCAAACAATCATTTGTAATTATTCTAGATGACAGAACTTGGTGCCCCATTTTTGTCATTTTGACATAGTTTTAAATATCACTATATATTTTTTTTTCTTGACTTTGTCCTTAAAGAGATTTTTAGGTGCCAACTAGGTATACATGTTATGTTATATTTATTGGCAGAAGAACTCACGAGTTTTAAAAAAGATAACAGAACGAACAAAAATAATGACAGGGTAAAAAAATACGGTTAAAAAAAGAAATAACAAAGCAAGTCTGAAGAAAATATTTTAGGGTATAATAGATGATGTGGCACAGTAAGAAAGGAAAAGAGATGGAAGTCTTGAGGATAAATGGGAGAAAAATAAAAAGAAGGCGTATTTTAGGAATGGCAGGCATAAAAAAAAATCCAAGGCACAAGGAAAAAAAAACCAAGATTTATTTTAAAATTCAAGAAGAGAGTTGAATCCTTTGCAACACATTAAGGATAAGTGAACTGCGGAGTATGTAGAAAAGAAGTGAAAACATGGGGCAGGACGGCACAGTTTATTAGCGCTCTACTCAGATTATCTCACGTTTTGAAAAACAGAACACCGGAATACAACCAAAGTGTTCCTAGCGTGTGCGTTAGAGTTTATGTGTTAAAGCAAATGCCTTCAGAATCGGGAAGGAAAACGATTCAAGACAGTATTGAGAGGTAAAGGCCCAATCCGGAGCTGTGTGTGAAGGAAAACTGGCCTGTCGTAACACCAGCTGTCCTGAAGGCTTCGGAGAGCATAATTGTGATTAAGCAGCCGCCCTGCCGCCGCTGTAGGAGTTATAGCCAATAATAATGTATTGACATTTATGTGGTTGAGATGCTCTGACCTGAACTCATTTAACTAGTGCCCTGGTAATCGCCGACGGGTTCACATGGGCTGTAATGCCAAGATAAAAATAGCAAAGTTGATTAAATACAGTTAGATGTTAATATAAAATAATAAAGTTAGGTATTTCATATAACGTTGTTCCTGACAATTTGTTTTCCTCATTGAGTAAGTGAATGCAATTTATGGAAAAATAGCCTTTCATATTAGTTCCTAAAGTTAGGCACCATGAATAATTAGTCTTTACTAAGCAGTTATTAAAGCTTCGCTCGAATTGTAAATCAGCTGAAAATGAGGAGCAATAGGAGAAGCCAGATTAGCTTCTGGAATGCTATTTTTGTGCATTTCAGAACTACTCAGGTTTTGTATTATTGTTAATGTATTAGCTGATGGAGTTTGATTTATTCAAACCATCGCCAACATTTTCACCCTCTTCCAGGCTTAGATTCTGTAAAGTGTTGATGTACTTAAGAGTACTATTAAGTTGTCCTGCAAATGAGACGTTTCTCTCACTCTCTTATTTTGTGATAATAAACGTACTAATGGATGTTTTCATTGATGGCCTCTACTTAAGGAAAATGAAAACTAAAAATGATGCTGGTTCTTTAAAAGTTTATCCCTATGGCACCATCGTGTAAGCATACATATGGGACAGTAAAAATGGAAGACGACACATTAAATGACATTATTATAAAATGCAATACTCTTGGAATGATCCCTTATTAAATTAGGCTCTATGATCTGAGATGAATTTCCCCGATCCCTAATCCATCACTGGAGAAATATTAAAAGATAGGTCTCAACTGGTATTAGAATCGCACTCAGTCTCTACTTTCATTATTTTGAATTAGGGTGCTACTGGGGGGAAGCCTCTTAATGAGAATTAGAGTGATTCACTGGCCTTCTTTTGGATTTTGACAAGTAAAATATTAACTCTTCAGTCACAGCTGTCTGAATTAAAATACTTGGCAGCCGCAGATGCCCAAATTAAATTGGCCTTTATGTTTCCATATTGCTGACCTCCTTAGAGGCGACAACATCAAACCAACAATAACAAAAAAGTCACAGTGTGTCATTTCTTGGAAGAAAATGTATTTATTGAAGTTTTTATATTTGTTTCAGTTTTAACATATAATTGAACAACTCCAGGACGTTTTGAAGGGGAGTTTAGTTTTAATTACACGTTAAATAAACTTCAGTTACAAAGCAGGTATTTTAAACCATTAATTACATGTTAAAATAATCAGTGGAGTGTTGGGGGCATATTTCACTTGTTTAAGTACCATCAGCCAGAGCTTTGGGTCAAATTTAAGAAGAAATAAACTGAACCCAGTTTAAGTACATTTAGAGCAAGTGTTTCCTTGGGAATACATAAAAATGCATTTCTTCAATTTAGGCATAAACTTGATTAAAGATGCAAAATCAATGTTAGTAGAATACACACAGAAAGAGTCATTTGGATTCTTCTAATCATGGTATTTGAACTTAAAGCTCATCTTACAGCTAAGCAACAAAAGCAGGCACAGAGTTTCTTAATTTAGTGTGTGGATATCTATGAATTGCTTGATGATGTAGGTGCTTTGAACACTCAATAGAGTCTGTAGTTTACAGAGTAATTCAAATAATGGTGAAAAAATATACTCTGTCATTGTGTCCTGATTTCCGATTCCTTCGCGTTTCTGTGGTCACTGTAACATCACCCTCCAGTCCTCTAACTACTCATATTTGATCTGAACTTGTGATTGGTTGAATAATGATTTGATGTAGATACTGGCAAATGAATCTTACTGGTCCTCTTTTATATGTCCAACATCGAGATGAACTCAGGGCCATAGGTTGGGAATCTGGGTTTTTCCTTAAAACTGTGAAACTAATAAAAAAGGCTTACAAAATCACCTTTCCACTTCCCAATGAACTCCAGTTTATGAGAGAACTGCCCCCTTAAGAAGTTATATGAAGTTTTAACAATTACACAAACCTATTCTAGTGGCGGTGTTAAATTTACATGCCTAGTAAAATCATTTTTATATCCCTGTGCAGAAGTGGGCCAAATGTTAAATTATGAACCTTCTAACAAATTTTGTTTGTGTAAGTGCACATACTTTTAAGTGGATAAATACACATTGAATCCAAGACATTCTCATTTTAGTGGGCAAGGATGCTAGGTATGCATAAAGTAATGGAGTTCAATGTCAGAAATTTATTTCTGAAAGGATTTAAGATTTAGCAAGAGAGGAAAACTTCTTAGTGACTTTTTAGAGGTTATATATTAATTCACTTTGACTTTTCTTAGTTATTTGTAAATATATTACAGCACTATTACACTCTTAAGCTGGTTGCACTTCAGAGGGAACACCCCAAAGCAGTGTGCTGTCACGTAGCGAGGACAAACTACCATAAATCAGGATCCTTACTATGCATATTCTCCCCTAGGACAAAGTGTGGCCACCCAACAGGATTCTGGAAACTGTTTTGACTACAGATTAATAATAATAAAAAATGTGTTCTCCGGTTTATTTATTTACTTATTTAGTAAATGCTGTACGTGTGCACGTCTGTGCATCTGTGTGTCTCATACATGGAGGTCAGATGACAACTCGCAGGAGTTGATTCTCTGTTCCCACTATGTGAGTTCTGGGAACTGAGCTCATGTTGTCAGGCCTGGCAGCTAGCACCCTTCCCAGCTGAGCCATCTTGCTAGTCTATTACGTGGATTTTCAAATGGACTATTTTTTAATTGGTAAAAAGAAAAACAAACCTACTTCTTGGTTGAAGATATAAAATATAAATTTAATGTTTATGTAATGACTTCAGGTTGTATCCCTTCACAAATATACTTTGAGACAGGATCTCTCTATGTAGTCCTGGCTATCCTGGAACTCACTGCATAGCCCAGGCTTGCCTCCAACTCATAGAGATCCACCTGCCTCTGCCTCCCCAGTGCTGAGATTAAAGAAGTGCATGTCCACACCCAGCTCTTCCCAGCAATTTAAAATGTGTCTTGTTTTACTTTTTCTTTTTCAGATTGGAAATATTTAAATTGGTATGATTTGGTGTATTTTCCTATGACTATATCTTTGTAATTCCTTAAATGCATCTACCATGAAGATACTCTGTGCACTTGAAATGTACCCTTAACATTATTATTTAGTTGTTCCCAACATTTTGATAGGGCTTTGCACATTTATTCACAATTCTTACCCTACTATATTAGAGCAAAAACTTGGACTAGGACGGGGATGAAACATTCAGCCTCTATTCAAAAAAAAGAATATAAACATCCGGAAATAAAACTACAAGAAAATATGTCCTGAGAACATTGATTTTATATATATCATCATTAGGAAAAAGAAGGAGGAGGAGGAGGAGGAGGATAAGGATAAGGAGCTGCAGGAGGCAGAACCACCGTTCTTGCTTGGTCATGGAACTAGCTGGAATGTTGTAGGAAACCTGAATAGTGGTAGCGCATTATGCAGACAGATTACCAACACAGAGCCTCCGTCTGTGAATTAGTTCTACCAGAACTACTTAATGCATCTTTTCTGGAATTAAATGTGCATGGAAGGCTGCCATAGGGCAAGCCACAAGGTGGTTTAATTTCTTTTTTAGAACACATTAGTAGAACTCGATAAAGGGTCAAGTAATTTCATCCAAGTTGCCACTAGTTAGTTAAGAGAAAATGACAGTACTTGAGGCTGACATTGTTACATTTCCACAAATATATTTTATAAAATAGCAGTTTAAAATTTCATTTTTTTGCCGAAAGAGTGATTGCCTAAGGAATACTTCTTAGCTTTAAAAGATTACCTAGCCTGTAGCTAAATAGGGCATTTTGATTAATATTTGCTATTTTGAAAGTGGGCTGAGGTCTGAAATGAGATGGTTACTTTTCAGGCAGGAGTGACTTTGGTTCCAGGCTCCCCTAGCTTCTAGGGAGGCTGCACCGGGAGTAATTTCAGCGAATTGTAAGCGGACAGTAACTCCACAGGGAGCTCTGGCAATCATGGCGGAAACAATGTTTACATCGATCAGCTGTCACGGTGATTTATGGCTTCATTTTGCTGTAATGGAGAATTAGTGGAAAGATTATCAGGGACTCAACACTTTGGCTTGTTACCCATGTCCAGACGAGCAATTTGTCTCCCTGAAGCAGCGAAATACTTGTGACAGCTCCAACACTTGCTCTAATTCAATCAAGAGAAAATGTTGGAATTAATTTGTTACAAGAAAATTTAAATATGTTCAGCAAACAGTAACCGCAGAGCAGAAGGCTGATTTATTGTGCTCGGCAAGATATCGATCCAGTTCGATCTGGCCCATGTTGAGGTTTTAATGTGTAATAATTTCCAATTTAAAGCCCCTTTTCAAGATCACGGGTTTAAAGAGAGGGCAGGCTAGGTCTCAAGACCTGATTAGGAGCCTGTTGCAATGGCTTTGTCAAAAGCCTGTTTGAATGTAAATTCATAGTTATCTTTCGCACTATCTTTAATATTCTTGACATGGATTTTATTGTGTGTCAAACCTCGGGCCAGCTGCCTGCCACAACCATTAATGAAACATCTTAGGAAATAAATCTCAGTCTTTATACAATATTTAAAAACCTGAAACATTAGATGTCAGAGAAGAAGGTTTAACAACATTCTTTTTTTTTTTTTGGTCAGGAAACCATGTGAGAAATAGCTGTTTTACAGTTTATGGACACAATTAGATTGAATTATTGTATGTAGACCACGATGCGGTGTGCTGTCATTTCAGAGTCTGTACACATATATGTAGGGACATGGGCCGCTCTGTTGTTATTTATTTTTTTAAAGAAGCTGGTGGGTCATAAATACATTTGTGATTTTTCTACCTACCCCCGCCTCCCACTTGACTTGAAAAGGATGCAATTGTTTGGGTGTCTCATTTATTTATTATTCCGTGCATGTGAAATTTTCATTAGCTTCTGGAGCCTTACTGTCTTTAGTGAGGAGTTGTTTACAGATTGAAGTATTTTTATACTATTTCATAATTCTAGACTGGTGTATTTTGTGGTAGAAACAGTTCTGTAGACTTTGCATGGACTGAAAAAGGAGCTCGAGTGTCAGGTAGCAGGAGATAAAAATAATGGGTAGCTTTGGCATATAATTCTTTTTGCCAAAATATGCTGTGGTGGGACCTTCATTGATATAGCAGATGGTTTAAGCTATTTGCTTTACAGAACTAAAGTGCATGCCCAGTTTCTTTTCCGCATCAAAATGTAAGTCTGTTCTCTGTGTCTAATATCTTTGCTAATGTCAGTGGCTGATATGATCAGAGAACAGTTCTGTTCACCCTGATCAATAAAGATGTGGAGTCTTTACCACGGGGAATTGATGCAGGCCGTGTAGTGTAGCTTTTTTGCTGAGTGGAATGGCAGACGCACATATTGCTTGGCTTTTGTTTCCTTCGTTTATTTTTAACTTCAGACCTATAAATATGATCTTGCAAATCGCTTCTTTGGAAGTTTTTTTTTTAATTCACTTTTATTGAACTTGCACAAGGGAATTTTGGACCTAGACATTTACTTGTTGTCAATAGAGCATATAATTGGCCTGTAGGGTGGTAAAATACCATGTCTCTCTACCAGCCCCAAATGATGTACCAGGAAAGAGCATAATGTCTGTTATTTTTACTGCTCTGATATTTTTACTGGTACATTTTGGGTTGCTGTTCTTGTGGTTGAACGTCTGCATCTAATGTGTGTCTTTGGGGACTAAGAAACAAGAGATGGAATTTTCCATGAAACAATCCAAATTAATTTTCTGGACCTGTAAATAGTTCCTATATGCAGAAAAATGTTTGATGATGCTCACACTGAAGGATCCTTGCCATCAACCTGGCAGATGACACAAGCCATTCATACTTATGTTTACCCTCTTAGTTAAGGTCCAGCACTTTGAAGTTCTTTCCTCTGATGAAGAGTCAACATTTCTGACATGTAATACTAATGCAGTAAAAGTAGCATTCGAACAAACCACTTAAAAGTCAGGTCAGTCTATGGTTAAAACTTCAGCTGGCATCTGTCCTGTTGGTACCCACTCTGTTGGTCTAGAAAAATCCTACTTTCCGTAGCTCAGAGGAACCAAGTAAGCTGAGCTGAACTGAACACAGTGTTCTATACACTTGCCATCCTGTGGAAAAGCCAAAACATTGGATTTGCTACCTTAAATAATAAGACAGTGAGTGCTTTAAAAATAATGTTTAAAAAATTCATACCTTCCTAGACTGAGTGGTATTAAGATGTGCTGGATGCACAACAGTGGGTCACTGCTAAGTGTTGAATGAGCAACTTTTAATGAGGTTCATTTGTGGGCAGTATCTCCTCTTTGTCTACTTGATTTTGTTTTCCCAGTTGCCCATCAGCCTTCTTATTTCTCCCCCTCAGCTCTGGGAAAAATACGCAAAGGAGAGATGATGTTGGATTGGTAAGTGTGCAGAGAGAGCACCTAGTGTCTCAATCCTGTTCCTGCTAATGTGACCATCTGGGAGAGTCAATTTCCCTTGTATAGTACTTGTGTTGTCCTTGGTTAGTGCAATAGTTTGAACAGACCCTCACTGGGCCCCAATCTGCCCATCACAATGTTCTTCTTGTAGGTTTCCTTCTATTTCCCTGTTTCCTATACTTCTCTTACTTAGAGTCCCAGTAGAATGTCCTCACATCTATCCCAATCTCCTGATAAGTGAAGACATTCACATCAAACCCTGACTCTGGTCTAGCCAATGGACAGGACATTCTCCATAGTTATGTGGAGAGCACGGACTGGCTCTGACATGAACTCTGGTGCCCCATATTTGACCACCTCCTCTTGGTGGGGAGGCCTGATGGCACTCAAAGAAAGAATAAGCAGGCTACTAAGAGACTTGATAGCCTATGACCATGTAGTGGGGGAGGAGGTCCCCCTTGGTCTTAGGCCTAAGGGAGGGGAATAGGGTGAAAGCAGGAGGGAGGGAGGAATGGGAGGATACAAGTGATGGGATAACAATTGAGTTGTAAGCTGAATAAATTAATTAAATAAAAAATTTCCTATGTAACTATCTCAAAGGTCTGGTTCCCTAGACTTCACCAAGTTTCTGTGATACTGTGTTTTCCACACTGTGCATCATATTCCACAGAGTCCATCCTCTTCTGTTGCTAGCTGGAGTCCCTGCTTATCCAACAGCTTATTTTTAGGCACAATAGTTTCCAGCTAGATACATTAACATCCATACCACCAGTTATTAAACCCTACTATTAACTTTAGAAATATGTTTATTACCATAGATACCAAATGAAAATGATACAACTTGAGCTGGGCGGTGGTGGCGCACCCCTTTAATCTCAGCACTTGGGAGGCAGAGGCAGGTGGATCGCTGTGAGTTTGAGGCCAGCCTGGTCTACAGAGCAAGTTCCAGGACAGTCAGAGCAGTTACACAGAGAAAGCCTCTCTAAAAAAACAAAACAAAACAAAACAAAACAAAACAAACAAACAAACAAACAAAAAAACAAAACCAAAAATGATAAACCTTGTTTCAATAATAGGATGAAATATTAGAATGAGTATAAAATTTCTTCAAAGTACTAAAAAGTTCAGAAATTTCTATTACATAGTATAAAGTAGTGAAGGAGATTCACTGAGGGCTTTTAATCATGCTATTTCCAGTGCTTTTGTGAAATTATTAATTCAACTGTGTTAACAAAATTCATGCAATCAACATACAACATATTGTATTGTTAATATGTTTAAAGCATTATTTTTCATTAATAAATTTGATCGAATGTTTAACTCACTGGGTATGATTTCAAAACATTCATCACCTAGTCTTATTGTAAAGTAGGTGGTCAAGAAAACATTTAATGAAGTTGTAAATGCTAAGCTGGGTGTCCTCATACGGGTAATCCAGTTTTGATTCCAAGTATTTAGTTTTCATGTTAGTCATTTTTTTTCTGGTATAAATTTCAGATTGATCTTCTGGTTTAATGTCTCATTCACATTGGCATTTTCAACACCAAAACAGATAAAAGTAAGGAAAAAAAAAAAAAAACCAGAGCTACTCATTCATAGCAATGAAAACGTCTACAGTTTTTCTCCTTTCTCCAATATGTGCAGAGTCTGACGAGGATACATGAATGTAGCCGCTGCAAAGGAAAACTTCAGTGAGCGAAGTGCTGGGGCCCGAGTACTCATTGCTGTGCTGGCGGCAAGAAATCCATGGGTTTCTTGCGGTAACTTGGCCATTTCATTTACGCTGGTGGAAATGACACTGGGGAAGCCTTGGTCTCCGATGAAAAGCCTGGAGACATCTATGTATAAAAGGATCCCAAGCTCAGTTTGTTATGTTGCTCTCTGGTGTGTTTCAGTTATGACTTCATCCTTTGAAATACATGTGACTGGAGAGCTAGACACATATAGTTATAGCTCATACATGGCAAAAAATACCTGCATCTTTGTTCTATGTAAATTCTTCCCTTAGTTCATAGCTTTAAGAGGAGCCAAGGAATTCCTTTTATTTCTGATCTACGAAAGCTCACAAATGTCACATTTTGGAACTAAAACGGCCTTCAGACCTTTAACTCAACCGAGCTCCTTTACAAATCTAGATTCCCTTTTTTTGTATGAAAATTACTAATGTTTTCCTTTTTTAAAGAACATTATTTTATGGGTATGGTTTTGCCTGCACATATGTCTTTGTAGCGCTTGTGTGCCTGGTGCCCATCGAGGCCAGAAGAGGATGCCTAATCCCTTAGTACTGGAGTTATAGATGGTTCTGAGACACCATGTGGGTGCTGGGAATTGAACCCGGGTCCTCTGGAAGAACAGCAGGTGCTCTAAACACTGAGCCATGTCTCCAGCCACCAGACTCCCCTTTTGATACTGTAAGAGATGACTGTTTTCTTATTTTGCTGTGGTCAGTTGAACTTTGGCAGGACTCTGCTTTGTGTGGGATGAGCCGTACCAGTGACAGAGTTGCTCACCGAGATCAGCTCATCTCGGTGTGATCTTCTTGTGTGAGTGTTCAATGTTAGGAAGGTCTGAGTGTGATTTTGTTCAACCATATGCACGTGCCATTTAGAAATAATAGATTTTTAGTGGAAAAAATTCACCCTCCAGTTCTCGATCTGGAAATTGGCTTCTTTCGAATTAAGTTGAGTATAATCCCGTATAACATGTGAAAATTTAAAAGATAACTATTTTATAGATAAACAGCAGAGTGACTAGAGTGAATAATGATCTGGGTAGGCAAAAATCTAGATACTTTCTCTCCTTTGAGGGGCTTGAGGGTCCTTAGCGTCCTTATTATGAAGCAGATGGGCCTCGCGACTACTTGCCATTTCTTGAGGGCAAGCTGAGTGTCCACCATAAGGACTGTCATGAAAGACCCCACACGACAGAAGCATAAGGAAAGAGTCATGCCTTTAAAAATGAAAGAACATGGTGTGGATTTTGAACATAAAGATTTAGGCCCCGTGGTCTTTTGAATGAGAAATGTCCCCTGTAGATGCCCGCATTTGAGCAGTTAGTCCTCAGCAGGTGGAGCTGTTTGGGAGTGGCGTGGTCTTACTGGAGAAAAGTGCAACCCTGGGGGTGGGCTCTGAGAGTTCACCGCCTGACCGAGGCCGGTTCCTGTGCTTTGGGCTTCCTGCTCTAGCTACTTGTTGTCACACTCCTCTAGTTTGATGGACTCTTTGCTTTCTGAAACCCTAAACCCAAACACACTCTCCTGTATGTAAAACACCTTGCTTGTGGTGTGTTATGGCAGCCCAAAATGAGACTAATACAGGCCCATTCTAGGGTGAGAAATACAGTGTGTTTTCAGATGTCGTTTTGAAGACTTTTAGAAGACCCAGATTTGAGTCATGTATTATTTGACTGTGCACTGAAAAACATAGCTTTTTAAAAGAAATCTTTATTCTAATGAGATTTTGGAAGCCAAGCTGTTTCTTATCTGTGTTTTCACGGTGGTGGAGATAAACAGAGTGCAAAGCCCAGAGAAAACCTTTCTAAGATTTCCAAGTAAGCTGGAACTTGTATGTATGCACTAAGCATTGTTCTGGCCCAAGATCAAACCATTGAAAAAATGTTTCATTTTCCATTTGTGATGGTTAGTATAAATAATTTTCAACTTGATGCCTTGGAAGTAAGCCTGTAGGCACATGTGTGAGGGCTATTTAGACTAAGATTAGCTTCTGGGGGTGATTTCTAGGGAAATCTTGAGTAGGTTAATCGAGGTGGGAAGACCTGCCCACAGTTGGTGGGACCATTCCCTAGGATACCCGAGTGTTGAAGGCGGAGAGAAAAACTTGAACACTATTATGCATGCATGACTCATTTCTTTCCGCCTTCAACTTGGATGTAATGTGGATAACTCTCTCCAGCTCTTGACACTGTGACCTCCACACCATGCTGGATCATAATCCAGAATTGTAAACCAAACAAACTTTCTCTGTTAAATTGCTTTGTTAGAGCAATTTTGCCCTAGCAACAAGGAGTGAAACCAGAAAACCATTTATAATTATTAATTTTACTTATGTTACTACTTAAGAATGTCAAATGACGTCAACAAATTCGGAATTCTCTGGTTCATCCTGCCTGTCTATTTTTTTTGAACAAATAAATAGAAACAAGCCTGCTTTTTTTTTCTCTCTCTTTTCTTCCTCTAAAATAAGACATCAGCATATCTCACGTATCCTGGACGTGGCCTTTCACTTCACCCTGTGCCTTAGTAATTTCAATTAGTTTGTAGAGATTTTGTTTTTGTTGCTCTCATATTTTCTTTGTGTGTTCACATGTGTGTTCACATGCTTGTGTACAGGTACATAGGCACATATGTGCATGTGTCTGGGGAGGTCAGAAGTGACATCAGGTATCTTCCTTAATTTCTTCTCTCCCTAATTGTTTGAGACAGGGTTTCTTGCTTAAGCCTTAACTTACCAATTTGGCTAAACTGACTGACCTCCCAGCTGCAAGGATATTCTTGTCTCTGCCTCCTCCGTGCTGGTATTATGTGTATCAGTATGAATTTTATGTGCACTCGTGGGATCCAAACTAACATCTTCTTGCTTGTGCAGAAAGCATTAAATCAGCTGTATCATCCCTATTAGCTTTCTTCCCATTTTTATCTTTTAGGGTTCCATAATGCCTCACTGTGCACGTGTGCTATGGTATAGTCAACCTTTTCCCTGCATTTGGGCATTTAGACTGCGTTATTTTGCAATTACAAATTGTAGTGCAGAGAATAATCCTCTTTATTACATTTAAGTTTTTCTTCTTATTTTCTGTACATGATGTGGGCACATGTGAGGTGGTTCGTGAATAGTGGTCAAAGGACAGCAGCCCCTGGTCCGCTGCTTCCACCCTGTGGTTCCCAGGGTTTGAACTCAGGTCATTAAGCTTGGCAGCAAGCACCTATACTCACTAATCCATGTCATGATCTTATGAATAATCTGATGCCAATATATTTTCTTAGTTTTGTGTGCGTAGTGCTGAGGGTTGGACCCAGGAGTTTGAGAATAATAGATGTGCACTACATCACAAAGGTATCGTTCAACCTTCATTTTTATATTTTTAAAAACATTAGTTAGATGAGAGAGAGAGAGAGAGAGAGAGAGAGAGAGAGAGAGAGAGCTCAGTAGTTTAGAACACTTGTTGCTCATGCAAAGGATGTTGAGTTTGCTTTCTAGCATCCACATGGTGGTTCACAACCATCTGTCCCAGGGGATCTGATACTCTCTTCTGACCTCTGTGTCTGTGGCACCAGGCGTGCATGTGGTGCACATATGTACATGCAGGCAAAATGCTTATACATGTAAAATAAAATAACCCCAAAACAAAATTTAAAAAGCATTAGATAACTTTTGAATAAAAGTTCTATTTTTCCTGGATTTTACGTCTTGTTATAGGTTTAAATGGAACTTAAAATTAGATCCTTCCCTCTCAAACTGAATGGCAGAGTGCGTGTCACAGACATCCCCACTTTTCACCCAAGTTTTACTTTGCTGAATGTATGTTCTTATTATGTAAGAACTGTGACACTACTCTTGTGTTTAGTGGCTTCTGTGTGTGTGTGGTTCTTTTGTTTTTGTTTTTGTTTTTTTTTTTTTAAGTTCTTACAGAATGATTATAGGAAGAAGACTGGACATGGTGGCACAAATTTAAGCTACTCAAGAGTGTGACACAGATGGATAGCAAGAAGAAGGCTAGCCTGGGTGATGGATGATGCCCTGAATTAGTGGACATGTTATGTAGAGAGGGAAATGTTTCACAAGGTCCCATCACCAACCAACCAACCAACAAACAAATAAACCAAAACCCAAACCAAATTAAAACTAGCTGGGGCTGGGTGTGGTGGTGCATACCTTTAATTCCATCACTGGGGAGGAAGAGGCAGGTGGATCTCTATGAATTCACACAGTGAGTTCCAGGACAGCCAGGGCTATGTAGAGTGACCCTGTTTCAAGACAAAAACAAAAACAAATCAAAACAACCCCTCCCACCCAAAACCAATGCAAAACAAAACAAAACAAAACAAAAAGCCCTACAGGCAACTGATGACTGCTTAGAGAAAGATTATCCCTGTCCCAGAGATGAATGTCCTTATTGGTTCTCCAATGCAGAGTGGTCATTTGTAAAACTGTATACACACAAATAATGAGAATGGACTCAGTAGAGTGTGCACATACACACATTCATATACATGCATATACATGTATGTAATAATAATAATCAAAGAAAAAGTTATCTACGCGAGACTGGAGGGGCATGGGAGAGGTTTAAGGGAGAACTGGAGGGATGATAAGGAGGGGAAGTGATGCGATTCTATTACAAGTAAAAACAATATTTTAAAAAAATGATAATAAAATCTAGAAGGGACAGAGTACTTGCCTAGAAGGCACAGTGCTCTAGTCAATTCCCAAGCAGGAGAAGGAAGGACTTTACTGGCCATATTGAGAAACAACCAGTGTTTATGAAGCAGTACTCGGCTGCAATATGAGTTACTTGTGCCTTTAGTTAGAGAAAAGCTATACTTTTATTTTTCATTTCTGAGACAAGCTCTCATTTGTCCTAGGCTGCCCTCGAACTTACTCCGTTGGAGGAGGAGCACCAGGACCCTGTGGTCTCTGCACTCTGCCCCGCTCAGTGCAAGGAGCAGAAGCCTGTGCTCCACACTTAGTTTATGAAGTGCTGAGGAACAAATGCAGGAAAAACCTAGATATTTTTATGGGGCTACTTTTTTCAGCCGGAAACAATAATTTATTGATGTTTTTCAGCAAATTCCATTAAAGGGAACTTGTAAAATCTTAATTAGGAGCAAATACAAGCACTAACATCAATGCCTTCATTGGCAAAATATACTCAAATGCTATAACTTTTAGAAAAATTTAAGTAGCATGATAAAGTATTTGAACCTTTTTTTTTTACACTAAAAGAGCCAGGCAAGCAGACAGCACAGGAACAACAACAGCAACAAAAATGCAAAGCAACAGTGTGAACACACAGACAAAAGCATCAGGTTCTAAGAAGTAGTCAACAGACGGTTCCCTCATAAAACAGAATATCCTGGCATATGCCACCGATCTCCAAGACGGCTTTTATGGGGCTACTTTCATACTTTCGTTCCAGCCTCATCTCAAGATTGGTGTGGAAATTTCACCTCAGTTCCTGTGGAATACACAACTTCCTGGCAAGCTCCTCTTTAAATGCCTATACAAACGGAAAAGCTTCTGCCTGGAAATAAATTGATGGGACTCCCTCCAGGCTTTTATTAGATTTTTAGGCAAAATGTTGATAATATTAACGTGTGCATCAAAATATCCCAAATAGTAAAACTGCATTACCATTTGAATACAACTATGCTAGCCCACAGAGAGAAACCAGCATAGGCTGAAAAGTATATTGTAAGTCTGGGAAATGAGACGAATTGCATAGTTTTTGAAATGAGAGTGTTGTTTAAAAAAAAAAAAAAAAAAGAAATGGAAATGGTATATACTAGTGAAGAAAATATATCAGGATTTATTTCTTCAGTGCTGGAGGGCAAAGTGTAGACTCTACTTCTTAAGAGGGGACACTCTCCAGGGGATAAGTACAGCACACTAGTCCATACTGGGGGCCACACCTTTGGTCCAGTGAGTTTTGTTGTACTGTGTACTTTATATTTCCAATGAACTTTTCAAGAAGCTTGATATTCATCAGAAAGGTGAGGGCATATTTGATGTTTTATTTCTTAGAAAGATATGAGACTGCTAAGTCTTTATATGTATACATATATAAATGTATATATATATACACATTCATTCATTCATTCATCCATCCACGTATGTGGGGCACACAAGTGGAAGTAAAAGGACAACCTGTGGAAGTCATAACAAGTTCAAGTCAGAGCTACCTAATGAGACCCTTCTTTCCAGTCACCATTTCAGTTCTGGGGATTTGAACTTAGGTCACCATCCTTGGCAGCAGGCACCCTTAGTTACTCATCTGTATTTTTAGCAGGGACTGCTATCATGATAAAACAGAGTCCTGGGCAGGGGCTGTAGCTAAGTGTTAGAGCGCTTGCTCTGTGATTGTGATTGAAGTGCTGGGTTTGATTCTCAGCTCTATTTGGAAGAAATTTAAAAGAAGGAAAGAAAGAAAGAAAGAAAGAAAGAAAGAAAGAAAGAAAAAGGAAAGCCATCCATGTTGGCACAAGCCTGTAATTCCAGCACTTGGGGAGGCAGAGGCAGCCAGATCTTTGTGAGTTTGAGGCTAGTCTAAAAAGCAAGTCCAGGACAATCAAGACTACACAGAAAAACCCTGTCTCAAAAACAAAACAAAACAAAACCAAAAACAAACAAGAAAAGTAGAATAAAAACAGCAACAACAAAAGAATGGAGTGCTTGAATTTGAAGTGTGAGAGCTATGACAGCAACACTCAGATAGACCCATTTTCCCTGTTTTGTAAGGAAGAGAAGCTGGCTTAGGTATGTATGTCACCAACCAACAAACAAACAAACAAAAACAAAGCAAAACAAAACAAAAAAAACCCCAGTGAAATGATAATCTGAAAACCTTTTGATTCTTTGATTTAAATTTCTGTTTTGGAATTTCTCTTAACAAAAATATCTTTTTGTTTGTTTGTTTATGCTTTACTTTTATTGTAAAATTTAAACCACAATGAACTATGATTGCATGATAAAATGAACCTCAATAACCTGTTACTCAGAACTGTTACAACGTCTCTTCAGTTCTTTCATCTTCCACAACTTGATAGCTGTTTGCAGAATTTGAAATTATATCTCCAACATCCTATCCTTATAACAGAAATTTCATGTGTACACACTTTTTTTTTTTTTTTTTTTTGAAACAAGCTCTCATTGGATAGCTCTGGCCGGAACTCGCTATGCAGACCAGGCTAGCCTCAAACTCACAGAGTTCTGCCTGCCTCTGTCTCCCTAATGCGGAGACTAAAAAGTTGTGTGCCACCAAGCCACCACACCTGGCATGTATGCATACACTAGTTATTGTCACTCTGTTTTAGTTAGTTTTAAGTATTTTGGTTTTTACATTTTTGGATAGTTTTATGTAAGGCAATTGCATATTCCAAAGTAAAAGCTACTTAAGAAAGGTGTTTTCAGAGTTATCCCTCCAGCTTTCAACTTTCAGCGTGGCCCTGATCCTTGTGTTAATTAGTCTTAACTGCAAACTTGATACAATCTAGAATTACCTGGAAAGAGAATTCCAGTGAGGGATTGTCTCAATCAGGTTGTCTTACAAGCTTAGCTTGTCTGTTGGGGGCTATCTTGATTACAGTAACCGAGATGGGGCAAGGCACATATTTCTTGGATTCAGTCTTGGACTAGCTGAGTGGAGCAAGAAAGTTAGCACATGCCTCCCTATCTTCCTTTCTCTCCCTGCTCTTGGCTGGAACCAGCTACCTCATGCTTCTGCTGTTGTATTTTCTCTGCAGTGATGGTGTGTGTATGTGTGTGTGTGTGTGTGTGTGTGTGTGTGTGTGTGTGTGTGTGTGTATCAGATACCGTGGAGCTGGAATTTTAGGTGGTTGTGAGCCACCTGACGTGGGTGTTGGGAACTGAATTTTGGTCCTTCGGAAAAGTAAAGTAACAAGCATTCTGGACCCACTGAGCCCCTTTTCCAGCTTCCTGGGTTCCTTTTGTCTCACAGGTACTGGGAAGGAGGGTAAACAGTTCCTGCGAGGGTAGCCAACTCACCAATTACACTAGGCTGTGGCTTAGCCTATCTTTTATTCTATGATGAAAATAGGGGAAAATTATATATGAAAATATTTGTATGTTTGTATTACAAAAGGAACAACATTCTGGGAGCAGCGTTGTATACTTTGTGCTTTCTATTTAACCGGGCACCCTTGAGAGTCTACCCGTAACAGTTCCCGGAGACGTACCTCAGTCTTTTTACTGCTGTGGGTACTTTGTTGTCCAGGGGCCCAGAAGGCTGTGGGGAGGAAAGGGAATCCACAGCAGAAAGAAAGCTTCAGTTGCAGTCTTGGAGAGTTTGTTCCGAGGGAAGCTGTCGGCAGTTGGCACAGGTGACTTTTCTGGGCTGAAGCTGAGGGCAGAATTTTTGGTGTTAGGGAGGAGGAGCCTTACGAGAAGATCTCTGGCCATCTCAGCAGGCAGCGGAGCCACAATGGGCTGTCCAAGGACTGCTCAGAGCACATCTGTCTTAGGTCAGTTCCAGCCCGGAGCCTAGTGGACAGAGGCGAGATGGCTATGACTGAACCTGGCCAGGCTGCCGGTGGAGCAGCTGACTCAGATGAGTACCCGGACCCAACCCTTTTTGGGTCTCCTAATCTGGGTTCTCAACCCACGATGTGGCTACGGAGTCAAGCCCTCCTGCTTTCTTGAAACAGGAAGAACCACTGTGATTGACATAGCATTCTCAAGAGAAATGAAACTAACTGAATCTGATGGTCTGTCTGTCTGTCCTGAGGACCCAGCAGGTGCTCACATTGCAGGTAAGGTTAGTGATTGTCAGCTGGAGCACTCTCCGAGGTGGAGGAGCAGTTCGTTCTGTTGAGGCTGTGGGTTGATTGGGGGGGGGCTCCTCATATTAGGAAGGTCTTCCCGCTTTGTTCTGAGCCCAGAGTGTGGATGTTAATCTCACCTGAACCCCCCTCACAGACACACTCAGAAAATCATCGGACTTAATACCTGGACACTCTGGCCCAGACAAGGCTGTATAAAGTTAACCGCCGCAGCGATCTTGGTAGTTAGGTGGCAGAGTGAAAGGAAAGAAGAGTTCAAGATCAATATGAAGATGTTCATCACGTGGTCATGACCCTAAAATCTTGGCAGTAAAGGGACACTGATTTATTTACAGATGAAAAATGGAAACTCAGAGTGATTAAATAAATCTCAAAGATCCTAAATATGTTTCGTGAATAAATAAATGAAACAAATATTGAGCCTTTAACTTATGGCCAGCATTGTGTTACACACTGGCAGGTCAGTGGAGCCAAGACAGACATGGCTCTTCATCCTTTCCAGAGAAGGACTGCTTGTGGCATGAGGCTACCTTGACATTAAACGGATGAATGCAGGGCAGGGCAGGGTCAACCTCACCCTGGCCTCAGATATGGGTAAGCTATGAAGTGGGAAGGAATTAAGGAGCTTTAAAAAGCAGAGACAATTTAGAAGATACTGAAAAGAGGTAAAGAAAAGAATCAATGATGCTGTTTGCAGGTACTGTCCCCCAAGATGGCGAACACCCCCAGCAGATATTGCTTTTCCAAAGTGTTTAGCGATCTTTAAGCAAAGATCTTTAAGATTGAGTTCTCTTCTCTGCCCGAAGAGAACGGGTATCACTCTTGCTGTTTAGCCACTATAGGAATTAAGGCATTGAGCACTCCAATGCCTTGCCCAAGGCCACTTAAAATTTTGATTAGAGAACTAGATTTAAAAGTCACAAGGGAAGGCTTGGCTTCTCTGAGACAATCGTGGGAAAGGAAATTATTTATTCTGAAAATTGAAACAGTCATCTCGGAAGCTTTGGTAAAACCAGAATGCAAAAATAGACCTTCCCTCTATCCCCCAGTGCAACAATAATTTAGCAGTAATTATGATAATGATTGCTAAATGATTTGTGCACAGATCAGCCTAAGAGTTCCCAGGGTTGAGTTCTCATGTTGTCCTCCTCCGAAACCCCTCTGTGATGTTCCTAGGGCCATGACATGATGATACTTGCATAATTCCCAGCCACAAGTTGGGCCTCTGTTGGGTTGGCTATCCCTGGGCCATGCTAATGTGAACACAACGGAAGTAGCCTCAAATAGCTGCCACGTTAGGAAGTTTCCATATTTGGTTCACTTGATTTATCATGGGATGGAAGTTTCCATTAAACAGCTGTCTGGTCCCTGCTTATCTCTATGATTTACATTTACCTGTGGTTTCTCTGAATGTATTGAAAACATTTAACTTTTATATTTCTTTAATTTTTAATCATCTATGGCTGTCAATTAAGCTTTAATAGACTGTTGGAAACAAAGAAACCAGTTCTTGCTGGTAAACCATATCTATTTTCATTACATCTGACAGTCAGAAAAATGAGGAAATGGGGGGAAATGTTGGTGTCTTCTGGAAGATGCATGTCATGTCATGGGCCTGGTCTTTGCTCATCCTAGGAAAAGAGATAATTCTTCAAAACCACAAGATGTTTGGATGACATACAGATGTGCCCCTCACAGCTAATGCTGTGTGGTTCTAATTACTTTGGGATACTTTCACCAATTTATTTTCAAATTAAATGGGAGCCTCTGCCATTTTATTGGTGTAAGGGGACAGTTGGTGGGCCTTCAGGGAGGAGAGACCTTGAGCCATGTACTGGAACGAGTCTCCCAGCCACTTGACTGTCCCCATGCTACTTAGCCTCCGAGTCTAGGTTCCTCATAACTCAATAGGGATAACATTTTCCTCGTTGTGGTGTTCATGTGATTAAATGCAATGTGAAAGGCCCTGGCACCACTCTAGCACGTCCTGCCAACTCTGCTGAACTTTCTTTGGACGTTTGCCACTCAATGTCTTATGCTTGAGAGGAGCTAAAAGTTATAAAAATGTACTGCTTTGTTCACACGTTACAATTGTATTTGAACACCACACTTTATTTATGCTGGGACTTGGAAACGTGTAGTAAAATTATTAAAGCAAGGCATCATCATTTCATCATCGTTTCAGGATTCAATACCAGTGTTTTGATGTTATTTCATCTTTTTTTAATTAAAGACAATCCAGAGTGCAGTAAATGTGCCACAATTAAAGAGAATTGAAGTCGAACAGAACTTATTTAATATTCCCTTTTAGACTAAGAGACAAATACAAGTGAATCCTTATTTATTTTCATTTCAACCCCTTTCAGAACGTGATTCATCACCCTTTGTTAACCTCTATCATCTGCTGGTACTAGCTGCGTCCATAAATGTTTTCCCTTTTACATGTTCTTTTCCCAAACAAAACATCCAGAATGTTAAGCTTGTTCTGTTGGTGCCGGACTGAAATGATTTCCAGTGTGATGTGAAAGGCTCAGATGTCTATGGACTTGCTGAAAAAAGAACTGCACTGCAACACTAATGACAGGATTAAGGCCTGCATACTTTGGAACTTTGTGTTACTCAGTATGCACTCATACATTATTTAATTGCTACTTACAATAATTCTGGAGGTTCTCCCACCATTCAGAAAGACACTTATGGATGCAAGCTGCCAAGCTTGTTTTTGAGGCCTTGGTAATGTTGACTCCTCAAACAGGGAAGATAATATAAAAAAGAAAATTATAGCAGGGCATGGTGGCATATGCTCTTAATCTCAGCACCCTGGAATCAGAGGAAGGCAGATCTTTGGTGAGTTTGATGCTAACCTGGTCTACAAAGTGAGTCCAAAACAGCCAGCCAGGCCTCTGTTACACAGAGAAATCCTCTCTCAAAAAGCCAAAAAGCCAAAAAAAAAAAAAAAAAAAAAAAAAAGAAAAAGAAAAAGAAAAAAAGAAAGAAAATTATAGCCCCTTAATCTCTCTCACCCATGAACATAGATGCAAAGATTCTAGATAATACTTTTATTTTATTGTTTACTCCCTATTGAAGTATAGCATACACTGAAGTACATAGTATTAATGTAATGTATAAGTAGAAGGCTTTTTAGGTAGACATATGTGCCTATAATCCAAGATCATACCATAGAACAGTTCCAACACAAATGGTTCCTTTGTACCATCTCCCAGTAACCATTAAACGGAACTGTGTTGGTTAGCTTTCTGTAACTGTGACAGAATACCTGAGAAAAAAAAATCAACTTTTTTTTTTTTTGGTTTTTTGAGACAGGGTTTCTCTGTGTAGCCTTGACTATCCTGGACTTGCTTTGTAGACCAGGCTGGCCTCAAACTCACAACGATTCACCTACCTCTGCCTCCCAAGTGCTGGGATTAAAGGCGTGCGCCACCACCTCGCAGCTAAATCAATTTTTAAGAGAAGAAATAAGCCAGGTATAGTGGCCCATGCCTGTAATCCCAGCACTTGAGAGGCAGAGGCAGGCATATCTCTGTTAGTTCTAGGACAGCTAGAGCTACATAGTGAGACCCTGTCTCAGAAAAAACAAACAAACAAACAAAAACAAACAAACAACCCCCCCAAACCCTAAACAAACAGAAAAAAATAGTTTGTTTCAGCTCATGGTTTTGGAGGATTCAATCTAATGGTCTTCTGGTCCTGTTGCTTTGGGTCTATGGTTGCATCATGGTGGGAAAGTAGCAGAACAGGTCTTTCATTTCAAGATAGCCAAGAACCAGAGCTAGGAAGGGGGTAGGGTCCCAATGTCCTGTTCAAGGGTGCGGCTGAAGTGACCTAATTTCCTTTCATTAGTCCATACCTCCTTGTACCTCCTTGTAATGGTGTCACAGGTGGGGACTAAGCCTTTAACATATTTGTGTGTGTGTGTGTGTGTGTGTGTGGGGTGTGGATACTTACCAAAGCCAACGTACTTACTTCATAAAACCTCACTTGGAGTTGTCAGTTATTTTTATTTTAGTCCTTTTAGTCTGGTGGAGTGGTAGTCATGGTTCACTGTGATTCACAGCTGCATCTCTCATGATCAGTGATGACCACAATGTTTAACATCTCTAAGATGCCCATGAGCCACTTGGGTGCTTTTTGTTTACAAAATACTCTTCAAAACTGCCTATGTTTGAAAATTTGAGTTTTTCTTTTTCTTATTGACCTCTAGGCATATTTAAAATAATGTAATTGGGCCCTGAATTGTTCATGCCTATAATGCCAGCACTTGGGAGGCTGAGGCAGGAGAATTGTTGTGAATTTGGGCCCAACCTCTCTCTCTCTCACATGATCTACACGTGAGGGAAACAGTTAATACTTGTCTTTTTTTGTGTCTCAGTTATTTCACGCAACACAATCTCTTAGGTTTCATCACATTGTCGCAAATGGAAACATTTGTTTCTTTTTAAAGGCAGAGTAATATTCACATACATGTATATATCACATGCTTTCTCCCTTTCTGGGCTCACCCTGTGTGTGGATTTTGGTGTGTTCTTAGCTTATATTATAAAGGGAAATGTTTCTGTTACAGAGGTTTGGGAAGGGACTTGCTTTGTTAGGTACTGTATTATAAGGAAGCCTCCAATTTTGTACGAAGCACTGGCTCTTTCTGAGTACTTCTAAGCTGTACGTGGAAGAGAAAATAGACAGACATATTTTCTGTAGGCACTTGTCTTTTAGTGGACACTTAGGGTGATAATACCATGAACAGAATCTCTTAGAGATATTGATTTAATTTTCTTTGGATAAATATTCAGAAGTGGGATTCATAGATCATATGGCAGTTCTTTTTTTTTTTTTTTTCTTGTTTGAGAACTCTCTATATTGTATTCCATAATGCCCTAAGTGTATAGAAACACAACTGACTTTTATGTGTTGACTTTATGTCCTGATACCTCACTGCAATTCACTATGTAGACCTGGTTGACCTTGAACTCACTGAGATCAGCCTGTGTCTGTCTCCTGAGTGCTGGAGTTAAAGGTATGCAGGACCATGTATGGCTGGGAATGTTTCCTCCTCTCAAATTACTTGAAACACTCTGAGAAATATTGTTACTGATTTATTTTCACAGGATTTCTCTGTGTAGCCTTGGTTGTCCTGGACTCACTTTGTAGACCAGGCTGGCCTTGAACTCACAGAGATACTGCCTGCCTCTGCCTCCCTGAGAGCTAGGATTACAGGCGTGCATCATCACACTCAGTTTATTTTGAAAATTTTTAATTAAATTTACCAGTGAAGCTATCAGGTCCTGGCCTTTAATGTGCAGGGGAATTTTACAATTCAGTCTTTGTGCTTAGTAACTAACTGATGGGGATTTTCTGTTTCTTCGTGGTTTAGTCTAGGAATTAAGCCTGTGAGCTGCCGTCTCATAACACTGTTTCCTATTACTGTTCTTGACTCTTGTTAAAAATAACCTGATGATCTGGACATTCCAGCCAATGCCTGGCCTAACCTGAGACCCACCCCATGGGAGAGAGCCAGCCCCTGACACTATTAATGATAGTTTGCTATGCTTGCAGATGGGAGCCTAGCAGAGTTCTTCCAAGAGAGGCTTCATCCAGCAGCTGATGGAAACAGATGCTGAGACTCACAGCCAACATTAGGTGGAGCCTGAAGAGCCTTGTGGAAAAGTGAGGGGGAGGATAGCAGGGCCTGGAGGGGACAGGAACTCCCTAAGAATATCAATAGAGTTAACAAACCAGGTGGTGGTGGGGGGGAGCATACAGAGACACAAGCACCAATTAAGGACTATACATGGGCTGGACCTTGTCCCTCTACACAGATGTAGGCTATGGACAGTCCTCACATGAGTGCCCTAGTAAGGGAAGCAGTGGCTGCCTCTGACATGGACTCTGTTGCCTGCTTTTCTATCACTTCCCTCTGGCAGGGCTGCTTTGCCAGGCCACAGGGGAAGAGGATGTGCTCAGTCCTGATGTGACTTGATGTACTGGGATGGGTTTTTTTTGGGGTGCTCTTCTTTTCTGAGGAGTAGGGCAGGTGGGCATAGGGAGAAGAGGGAGGGAAGGTGAGACTAGGAGACTAGGTGGGGTCTTGAATGGGATGTAAAGTGAATAAAGTTTTAGAAAAGGAAAAAATATCCTGAATGTAAATATAACGTATCTAGCTATTGTCTTTTCCTTCATTGCTAAGGGGAGACTCCTCCTCTTTTTATCCTCCTCTAGCTAAAGGCTTGCAAGGTTTTTACCTTTTCAAAACCCAACTCAGACTCACTATTTTTTAAAATGGATGTGTGTACATGTATGAACACTTTGCGGTACATCCTTGTATATGTACAATTCGTGTATGAGTGTGGAAGCCTCGAGCATCATTCTCAGGAAAATGGCCCACTTCCTCTGGGACAGGGTCTCTAATTGATCTGACCATCGCCAAGTATGGTAAGCTGGCTTATGAGCAAACCTCACGGGTGCCACATCTCTGATTCCCTGGCATTGGGATCACAAGTGTATACTATCACGTGTAGCTTTTGACATGGGTGCTAGGTATTGAAAACACAGGTCCTGGCACTTGTAAGACAAGGGTTTCATTAACTAAGCCATCCCCCTGGCCAGATTTAGTGGTCTTTTTTATTTGTTTCTCTCCTTTCCATTTAATTTATTCCTTCTCTGATATTTATTATTTCATTCCCTTTGCTAATGCAGAACTTAGTGAATCTGTTTCCAAAATCTTATCTCTATATTTGATTTTTTGTAAGTTTATGTTCCATAGTAAAGATTTCTCTATGTTTAATCTTTTTGGTATTCTTTGAGGTTTGTAGAGCTAATTATACTGACTAAATTTGCTCTTTGACAATTTCATGTATGTATACTAGTTTTACATCCTGTTTACCCCCACTCACACTCTTGTTTCTACCCCAAATCCCTTGCCCAAATTCATCAGTCTTGTTGTTGTTGTTTTTGTTTGTTTGTTTGTTTTGTGATGTACTGATTTAATCTGGGCTGTTTGTGTGACTATGGATTTATACCTGCCCACTGGAGCCTGATGGGCACACTGGGGGGTACACAATTGAAGACAGTGATTGGCCCCAGAATCCACCACTAGCCAGTAGTCTATCAGGTCCTGTGAGGACGGGTAGAGCCTTCCAGGCTGCTGAGTGACTGTTGACAGGCCTAGTCTTGTACAGAGTTGGTGCAGACAGTCGCAGCTGTTGCGAGATCGTCATTTCAGTGGCCGTCATGCAAGGATCAACCCTTTCACCTTGTCTTAGGGCGCTTACATTCTTTTTGCTTCATCCTCTGTGATGTTCCCCGAGCCTTCATGGGGGTGGTATAACATGTCTTGCTAAGGGCTGAGCACTTCACTGTCATGTATTCGCAGAGACTTCAGTAGCTGTGGTCTCTGCCTTTACTGCAGTTCACTTCAAAGAGAAGCTTCCATGATTAAAGCTGAAAGTAGCATTTCTCTATTAGTATAAACATAAATATGTAGAAGGCAGTTTGGTGCTACATCAGTTTAGCTAAACAACGGTGCACACTCCCGTTTAGGGCCTATGACCTCCCCAGACATGGGTTTTTGACTGGGTTTACAGGGCTGTATTTATAAGTGTCAATGTTCATTTCCTCCTCCAAATTTGGAGGGTAAATTCTGTCATTATTTATTTACTTATTTATTTTGAAAAAGCTTTCTTCTCTCTTCCCATTTTACTCTTCCTCTGGGCCTTTTCAAATACACACAGTTGCTTGTTTGGTGGTTTCCCACGAGGCAAGTAGGCTTTCTTGGTTTCTTTTTTGTTTGTTTGGTTTTTTTCCCCCCACTCCCCCACTCTTTTTGTTATGTTTCTTTGGCTCCACATGTCCTGGTGCTGGCTGAGTCTCTTTTTTCTCAGCCTGGTGTTTGCTTCCTCCTATGGTATTTTTCTAGTTGTGTCATTATGTTCTACAGCTCCCAAATTTCAGCTTTCTCTTTTTCTGTCATCTCTTGGTTGAACTTGTTATTTGGCCCATGTGGTTTGCCAGGTTTTGACTGTCGGCTTCCCTGAAGCTTGGTGAAGATGATTATTTTGAGTAACGGGCCAAGGGTCTGGTGGAGTTCCGTTTCTTTAGGGCCAGTTTCTGATGCTTTCCTGACTCTCATGGTTCTGATGGCCTGCACTGGTGTTCTAGCACTCGAAGGAGCGGCCAACTCTTCTAGTCTTGAAAGACTAGCATTGCCAGAGAAAGTGTTTCGATCCTGAGATCATGGTGGACTGTTTAGTGGGATCCACAAACAGACTTGCTGCTGGAGCTTTGAGCACACTAGAAAGGTATGCAGGTCACTGGACTAGTTTCTGGATCCACAGAGACTAGCCTGATACCTGCGACCAATGGACCTTCTTAGAGATGATTGAAATGGTCTTGCGTGGGTCTTCAGAACAGGCTTACATCCTATTGGCTGTGGAGACTATTGACTACTGACAACTAGACTACAGTTTTGGGTCTGGGTCTTGAGTAGACTTTAAGCCTATGTCCTCAGAGATGATCCAAGGACTTGGATTCTCGGGTGCTGGTCTAGTGTATGTGGGGTGCTGCCAGTCGTGTGAATGTTTCATTCATATCTTCTCTAATATGTGCTTTCTGGTTTCTACACTCTGTTCCAGGCTACCTTTTTTTACTAGGAGCACTTAGCTGTTCTGATTGCTGTTTCTGCAGGGCTACAAGAGTTAGAAATCCCCATTAATTCATTTTTATCTTAATCTTTTTTAGAAAAAGAAATTCTTTTTAAAATTAATTTATTTCTATTTTATGTATTGGTAGTTTGCCTGCATGTATGTCTGTGTGAGGGTATCAAATCTTGGAGTTACATACAGCTGTGAGCTGGGATTTGAACCCAGGTCCTCTGGAAGAGCAGTCAGTGCTCTTAATCACTGAGCCATTTCTCTAGTCCCCATCTTTATCATTAAAAAAAAAAAAAGATTTATTTGTAGTTATATATACAGTACTCTGCCTGCATGTACACCCGCAGACCAGAAGAGGGCATCAGATCTCATTATAGGTGGTTGTGAGCCACCATGTGGTTGCTGGGAATTGAACTCAGGACCTCTGGAAGACCAGTTAGTGCTCTTAACCTCTGACCCATCTCTCTGTCCCTCTTTATCATTTCTTTTTAAAAATTTTTTATTATTAATTTATTCTTGTTACATCTCAATGATTATCCCATCCCTTGTGTCCTCCCATTCTTCCCTCCCTCACCTTTTCCCCTTATTCCCCTCCCCTATGACTGTTCCTGAGAGGGATTACCTCCCCCTGTATATGCTCATAGGATATCAAGTCTCTTCTCGGTAACCTGCTGTCCTTCCTCTGAGTGCCAACAGATCTCCTCTTCCAGGGGACATAGTCAAATGTGAGGCACCAGAGTATGTGAGAAAATCATATCCCACTCTCCACTCAAGTGTGGAGACTGTTCTGACCATTGTCTAGATCTGGGTAGGGGCTTAAAGTTTACCGCCTGTATTGTCCTTGGCTGGTGCCTTAGTTTGAGCGGGACCCCTGGGCCCAAATCTGCCTATCATAATGTTCTACTTGTAGGTTTCTAGGACCCTCTGGATCCTTCTACTTTGCCATTCTCCCATGCTTCTCTCATCTAGAGTCCCAATAGGATGTCCTCCCCTCTGTCCCAGTTTCCTAGTAAGTGAAGGCTTTCGTGGGACATGCCCCTTGGGCTAGTATGCAGATATAAGTGAGTATATACCGTTTAAGTCTTTCTGCTTCTGGGTTAACTCACTCATTATGATAATTTCTAGCTCAATCCATTTATCCACAAATTTTAGGAATTCCTTGTTTTTAATAGCTGAGTAGTATTCCATAGTGTAAATGTACCACAGTTTCTTTATCCATTCTTCTACTGAGGGACACAGGCTGTTTCCATGATCTGGGTATTATAAATAAGGCTGCTATGAACATGGTTGAGCAAAGTTTCTTGTTGTATGCTGGAGCATCTTCTGGGTATATTCCAAGGAGTGGAATAGCTGGGTCTTGAGGAAGCCCTATTCCCATTTTTCTGAGATAGCACCAGATAGATTTCCAAAGTGGCTGTACTAGTTTGCATTCCCACCAGCAATGAAGGAGTGTTCCTCTCTCCCCACATCCTCGGCAGCATGTGGTGTCGCTTGAGTTTTTGATCTTAGCCATTCTGATGGGTGTAAGATGGAATCTCAGAGTTGTTTTGATTTTCATTTCCCTGATGACTAAGGAGGTTGAGCATTTCTTTAAGTGTTTCTCAGCCATTTGATATTCCTCTGTTGAGAATTCTCTGTTTAGTTCCAAGCCCCATTTCTCAATTGGGTTATTTGGTTTGGTGGTGTTTAGTTTCTTGAGTTCTTTATATATTTTGGATATTAGACCTTTGTCAGATGTAGGGTTGGTGAAGATCTTTTCCCAGTCTGTAGGCTGTCGCTTTGTTCTCTTGACAGTGTCTCCAGCCTTACAGAAGCTTCTCAGCCTCATGAGGTCCCATTTATTAATTGTTGACATTAAGGCCTGGGCTGTTGGTGTTCTGTTCAGGAAGTTGTCTCCTGTGCCAATATGTTCCAGGCTCTTCCCCACTTTTTCTTCTAAGTGACTTAGTGTCTCTGGTTTTATGTTGAGGTCTTTAATCCACTTGGATTTGAGTTTTGAGCAAGGTGACAAATATGGGTCCAGTTGCATTTTTTTACACATAGACCTCCAGTTAGACCAGCACCATTTGTTGAAGATGCTATCCTTTTTCCATTGAATGGATTTGGCTTCTTTGTCAAAAATCAAGTGACCATATGTGTGTGGATTCATATCTGGGTCTTCAATTCGATTCCACTGATCAACCAGCCTGTTGCTGTGCCAGTACCAAGCTGTTTTAATTACTATTGCTTTATAATACAGTTTGAGATCAGGTATGGAGATTCCTCCGGGGCACCTTTTATTGTACAAGATTGTTTTAGCTATTCTGGGTTTTTTGTTTTTCCATATGAAGTTCAGAATTGAACTTTCAATGTCTTTAAAAAATTGTGTATTTATTTTGATAGGGATTGCATTGAATCTTTAGATTGCTTTTGGTAGGATGGTCATTTTTACTATGTTAATTCTCCCAATCCATGAGCAAGGAAGATCATTCCATCTTCTCAGGTCATCTTCAATCTCTTTCTTCAGAGTTTTGAAATTTTTTCAAACAAGTCCTTCACTTGCTTAGTTAGAGTGACTCCTAGATATTTTATATTGCTTGTGGCTAATGTGAAGGGTGTGGCTTTCCTAATTTCTTCCTCTGCAAGCTTGTCATTTGTGTATAGGAAGGCCACAGACTTTTTTGAATTAATTTTGTATCCAGCTAATTTGCTGATGGTGTTTATCAGCTGTAGGAGTTCTCTGGTGGAATTTTGAGGGTCACTTATGTACACTATCATATCATCTGCAAATAGGGATAATTGGAATTCCTCCTTTCCCATTTGGATACCCTTGATCTCCTTTTGTTGTCTTATTGCTCTGGCTAGAACTTCGAGTACTATATTGAAGAGATATGGAGAGAGTGGGCAGCCTTGCCTTGTTCCTGATTTTAGAGGAATTTCCTTGAGTATCTCACCATTTACTTTGATGTTGGCTATTGGCTTGCTGTATATAGCCTTTATTATGTTGAGGAAAGTGCCTTGTATCCCCGATCTCTCTAAAACTTTAAACATGAATGGGTGTTGAATTTTATCAAATGCTTTCTCCGCATCCAAGGAGATGATCATGTGGTTTTTTATTTTCAGTTTGTTTATATGGTGGATTACATTGATGGATTTCTGTATATTAAACCATCCCTACATGCCTGGAATGAAGCCTACTTGGTCATGATGAATGATATCTTTGATGTGTTCCTGTATTCGTTTTGCAAGTATTTTATTTAGTTTTTTTTGCATCGATGTTCATAAGAGAAATTGGTCTGAAATTCTCTTTCTTTGTTGAGTCTTTGTGAGGTTTAGGTATCAATGAGACTATGGCCTCATAGAATGAATTTGGTAATATTCCATCCATTTCTATCTTTTGGAGTAGCTTGAAGAGTATCGGTATTAGCTCACCCTTGAAGGTCTGGTAGAATTCTGCACTGAAACCATCTGGCCCTGGGCTTTTTTTTGGTTGGGAGACTATCAATGATTGCTTCTATTTCTGTAGGGGAAATGGGACTATTTAGCTTGTTTATCTTTTCTTTATTCAACTTTGGCAAATGAAATTGATCAAGAAAATCGTCCATTTCCCTTAGATTTTAAAATTTTGTGGCATATATGCCTTCAAAGTAGAATCTTATGATTCTTTGTATTTCTTCAGTGTCTGTTGTTATGTCTCCCTTTTCGCTTCTGATTTTGTTGATTTCAATACTGTCTCTCTGCCTTTTAGTTAGTTTGGCTAATGGTCTGTCTATCTTGTTGATTTTCTCAAAGAACCAGCTCTTGGTTTTGTTGATTCTTTGGACTGTTTTCATAGTTTCTAATTTTTTAATTTCAGCCCTGAGTTTGATTATTTCCAGACGTCTACTCCTCTTGGGTGTTTCTGCTTCTTTTTTTTCTAGGGCTTCCAGTTGTGTCGTTAAGACGCTTATGTGCGATGTTTCCAATTTCTTTTCAAAGGCACTTAGTGCTATGAATTTTCTTCTTAGCACTGCTTTCAATGTGTCCCACAAATTTGGGTACGTTGTTCCTTCATTTACATTGAATTTCAGAAACTCCTTGATTTCTTTCTTTATTTCTTCCCTGACCCAGGTGTCATTTAGCAGAGAGTTGTTTAGTTTTCATGTACATGTAGGCTTTTTGTTATTTCTGTTGCTGTTGAATTGCAGCCTAAAAGCATGGTGATCTGATAGGATACAAGGTATTATTTCAATCCTCTTGTATCTGTTGTGGCTTGCTTTGTGACCTACAATATGATCAATTTTGGAGAAGGTTCCATGGGATGCAGAGAAGAAGGTGTATTCTTTCTTGTTTGGGTGAAAGGTTCTATAGATATCTGTTAGATCCATTTAACCCATGACATTGATTAATGACGTTATTTCTCGGTTTAGTTTCTGTTTCAATGACTTATCCTTCAGTGAGAGTGGAGTGCTGAAGTCCCCCACTATTATTGTGTGGGGATCGATGTGTGGTTTAAGCTTTTTTAGCAGATCTTTTACAAATGTGGGTGCCCTTGTATTGGGAGCATAGATGTTCAGAATTGTGATGTCATCTTGGTTGACCTTACCTTTGATGAGTATGAAGTGTCCTTCCTCATCATTTTTGATTAATTTTGGTTGAAAGTCTATTTTGTTCCATACTAAAATGGCTACGCCTGCTTGCTTCTTGTGACCATTTGCTTGGAATATTTTTCCAACCTTTTACCCTGAGGTAATGCCTATCATTATGGGTGAGATGTGTTTCTTGAATGCAGAAGAATGTTGGATCTTGTTTATGCACCCATTCAGTTAGTCTGTGTCTTTTTATTGGAGAATTGAGATCATTGATGTTGAGAGATATTAATGACCAGTGACTGTTAAGAGTCTTAATTTTGATGTTGTTTCCAGTCGAGCGTTTGTGTAGTTGTGTTTTTGCCATGGAATAGTTATCTATTTCCTGAGTAGTTTTGGTTGTAGCTTGACCCTTTGGGATGGAGTTTTCCTTCTAGTACCTTCTGTAAAGCTGGATTTGTGGATAGGTACTGTTTGAATTTGTTTTTGTCATGGAATATTTTGTTTTCTCCATCAATGGTTATTGATAGTTTTGCTGGTTAAAGTAGTCTGGCCTGGTATCTGTGGTCTCTTAGGCTTTGCAGGGTCTCTGTCCAGGCCCTTCTGGCTTTTATGGTCTCTGCTGAGAAGTCGGGTGTAATTCTGAAAAGTTTGCCATTAAATGTTATTTGGCCCTTTTACCTTGCAGCTTTTAATATTTTTTTCTTTGTTCTGTATGTTTTGTGTTTTGATTATTATGTGGCAGGCAGTTTTTCATTTCTGGTCAATTCTATTTGGTGTTCTGTAGGCCTCTTGTATGTTTATAGGCATCTCTTTCTTTAGATTGGGGAAATTTCTTCTATGATTTTATTGAGAATAGTTTCTGGGCCTTGGAGACATATATCTTCTTTTTCTTCAATGCCTATTATCCTCAGATTTCTTCTTTTTATGGTGTCCTTAATTTCTTAGATGTTTTGTGTCAGGAGTTTTACAGATTTCACATTTTCCTTAATGGTTGCTTCAAGATCTGTGATTTTATCTTCTAGAGATGAGATTCGTTCTTCCACCTCTTGGATTCTGTTAGAAAAGCTCACCTCTGTGTTGCTCGCCTTCTTCTCTGAGGTCTCACGTTCTCGTTTTTCTTCTGTCTGTGTGTTTATCATTGAATCCATTTTCATTTTCAGATCTTGAACTGATTTTTTGATTTCTTTCATCTGGTTGTTTGCATTTTCCTGAAAATTTTCCAGTTCCATTCTATGTGCTTCTTTTATGTCTCTCACCTGTTTGGCTGCGTCCTCCTGCATTTGATTATGAATTTTATTTGTTTCCTCCATTAATATCCTCATTACTAAGTATTTGAGGTCATTTTCTTGTATTTCCGTTGTATTTGAATTCTCTGGGTTGTTTTCTTTGGGATAGCTGGAAACTGGAGACGCCATGTTGTTTTGGGGTTTTTTGCGTATGCTTTTACGCTGTCCTTTAGACATCTTGGTGTCTTTGTTTTTGTTGGGTAGCTTCCAGATTTGGATGGAGGGAGTCTGATGATAGATTCACTTGTTTTCTCATGATTTCCATAGGCTGGAAGCTGTGATACTTCACTGGTGTGGATGTCAGGAGGTTAACCCTGTCGTTCTGGTCTCTCACAGCCAGTGATCCTCAGCTCCCCTGTGCTGTGGGTCCTGCAATCGTTCTGGGTCTCTGAATGAGCATTGGGTCAGGCCAAGGTATCCACAGCCTTCTGGGTTCCCTGCCAAGTCCAGCCAGGGACACTGGGCCCGAACTACGGGCCGAGCTCAGCTAGATTCTCAGGGCATGAACTGTCTGCCGCGCTCAGCTAGGGATTCTGGGAACAGAATGCACACAGGGTCCATCTAGAATTTTGGGGGGCTGGGACTGCGCACCAAGCTCAGCTAGGGGCTTTTGGCCCAAAGTGTGTGCTGTGGTCAGTTATTAACTCAGGGCCTGAACTGTCCACCAAGCTCAGCCAGGAATTCTGGATTCAAACTGCACACTGTGTCCAACCAGAGTCTTAGTGCCGGGACTGTGCCAAAAGCTCCGCTAGAGTCTCTGGGCCCAACTGTCTGCCAAGCACAGTTAGGGACTCTGGCCCCAAACTGCACGCTGTGCTCCACCTGAGTCTCCAGGGCGGAATTGTGCACCGAGCTCAGCCAGGGACTCTGGACTCACACTGCACGCTGAATTCAGCCCGGGACTCCAGGCCTATACTGCGTGGATAGTCCAGCCAGAGTCTTGGAGCCGCCAAGCCTGTGCGCACAGCTCAACTAGAGTCTCTGGGCCCAATCTGCCTGGCAAGTCCAGCTAGGACCTCTGGGCTGAATCTGCGTGCTGACCTCAGCCTGTGTTAGCGCCCCAGAACTGCCCGCTGAGTTGTGCTAGTGTCTTGGGCAGAACTGCTTGTTGATGTGAGCTAGTGCCTCTGGTGGAGCTGAGTGCTCCGCCCAGCCTGCGTCACAGCCGGAGAACTGTGGCTGCGCTGAGCTGATGCCTAGGGTAGAACTGCGCGCTCCGCCCAGCCCGTGTCACAGCAGGGGAGCTGTGGCTGAGTTGAGCTAGTGCCTAGGGCAGAATTGCTTGCTGCGCTGAGACAGCGTCTCCACCGCACTACGCACTGAGCTGAACCCGGGACTCTGGGGCCGAACTGTCCGCCGAGTCCAGTTTGGGTCACAAGGCACCATGCGATCCAAATCCCGTGAAGAGTCCCCTCTCCTGTAGCAACTCCTACCGGAAGGTTAATCGCCTCCACCGGAAGGCTCAGAACTGCAAACCTCAGCCACTGCCACTGCTGCCGCTGGTGCCGCTGGTGCTGCTGCTGTTGCTGCTGCCTCTGCTGCTGCTGCTCCGATCCAAGAAAATCCGCGCTCCTCCCATGTGCAGGGGCATGCAGGTCCTCCGCACCCTGGTCCCTCTGAACCGTGGAGCACTCCCGCTGCCGTGGTGTGGGGACCTTGGTATTCCTGGCTCAGAAATCTGTGCAATTCCCTGAATTGTTCACAGAAGCCTCCAAACACGGTCCACACTGCTCGCCGCCATCTTGGATCCCAACCCATCATTTCTTTAACATGTGTGAGATAGAGGTTAATGCTTATTTTCCTCAAATGGGTGTCCCACTGACCAAGGAGCATTCTCTGACAAGACTACTGTCTCACTATTGCCTCTCAGTGGTGTTTCCCTCCTTTCCTGCCAGTCAAGCAAGCATGTGTACAGGTTTGCTTCCAAGATTTTTCTTCTTCCCATTTGACCAAGGTTTTAATCTTCGCATTAATACCCCATTTTCTACTTTAAATGGTGTCATAATAAGTCTATTTCTTCTTTTTGTGACTGAATCTAATGCACTGTGCATGCTAAGCAGATACTATACCACTAAGCTCTATACTAACCCTGTACTAGGTTTGAATATTGTATCTTACCCTCCAGCTTCTTCAAGAAGTCTTCCAACATCCCTGAGATTGCCTTCTGTATTTTCTATATTTTAGTTATTTTGTATTTCCACATACATTTTAGAATTAGAATCAATTTCTAAAAAATATGCTACTCCTGGGACTTTCCCTAGAATCCCATGCATTGTGTACACAGATAATTTTGGGAGAATTGGCATAACAATATATTTTCTTTTGTCCTTTCAACATAGGATATCTCTTCTTTAAAAATATTAGCCAGCCAAATCCAATATTGTATTACCAACAGGGCAGTAAAAATAAATAATATTTATTTCATAAAGAAGTCTGCACTTCCAAAAACAGCTCTATACCATTTACTAAAAAACATCCTAAGGGAGAAAAAAATCATCTGTTTTTCATAAATAAGATAAAAATCTTTTGATAAAATCATAGCAATGAGGAAACTATAGACAGCTGAATTTTTTCTCCAGTCTCCACATGCACAGAGGCACATTCACCCTCCTCCATGTATGTGCACACACATCACACACACAAGCAATGAAACAAACATAAACTAATTGGCAGAAGAGACAAGTCAAGGAGTAAACCCCACAGAAAAATAATCAGAGGGTAAGGTTGCATTTAGAAAAGAGGGAACACAGCCATCCTGTGAGTATCATAAGTAGTTATTCAATATCTATTTGTGAAATGGTAATAAAGGAGACAATGATCAACATTATGGGAGTGATTGGTATGTGCAAACTTTAAGGTTCTTTAACTCTGTCCTTTCATATCTACCACAAAGTAGTTCTTGCTAAGCTAGAAGGGCAGTTATTCTTTATTGTGATGTGGAATTTGGGGTCCTGGTGTTCTGTGAGAAGGAGAGTTCAAATGTGGTACATGTACATCATGGAATACTGTGTGGCATTTAAAACACAATAGACATAGTGTACCTACAGAAACAAGATTGTGCCTTTAAAAGATGATGCTTAAGGGATAAAATGGTGTTGATAATACCAGTTATGACACAGACAATTCTACATGGGAAATAGGAATATATTTTATAAGAAGATAAAATACTAGACATGGTGGGGAATGCTTGTAGTCCAAGATACTCAGAATATGGAGGCTGAAAGATTGCTATATCCCAGAGGTCTGAGGCCATCTCAAAACAAAACAAAACAAAACAACAAAACAAACAAAAACACCCAAACCACAGCAAACCAAACTAATAAACACAAAAGGAGAAAGCCAAACAGGGAGGGATACTCATTAGAGACATTAAAGTAGTTGCCCATGGGGCAAGAAACTGGGATGTGGGGGATAAAAGGGAAGAATTAAGCAAGCAGGGACATTTCATTGGCCACGGTATGATGTACCATGAACAGAAGTGCATGATTACTGTGAGCTGCTGGACAAGCATCCTTCTGTGCCCGTGGTGTGGGAGGCTCCGCAGAGACAGATGTAAGTTGGAGTCTTTCCAACTATGAATAGGGAGAGCAAAGCAATGTGTTTAGTAGGTTACTGAGAGCATCCTGGATATGGCAAGAGCCTCTACGGGAGCCTCGTGTGTCTAAAGAATGCTTCTTTTAGGAGGTGAGCCTTTAAGTGACACTTGGAGGGCAAGACCAGAATAGATTAAGGGGGGAAAAAAGAGTTTAAGCAAGACTTATTATTCACCCTCTCTTTAAAGTTTGAGAAGTCATCAAAAAATAAAAATAAAAAGCTATAAACAAGGACACTAAAACAACAGAAGCCTCAAAAGTAGACAGTACTGTGATAAATACGTGTCCACTCTTCAGAATTGATGATTTTTTAGATTTTTTTTAATCAATAAAATTGTTTTATTATAAGAACATCAAGCACAAAGGTAGAGTGAACCGACATCTGCCCATTGTTCAGGTTTTACTGTATGTGCTTCCTTTGTCCCCTTTGCCTCATCACTTTTGAAAACAGGAAATAAAACAGAGAATAGGGCATCCTTTTAAGAGCAGGTTCACCTTAAAAAAAAAAAAAACCCAAACAAACAAACTAACACAAAACCAAAAGAGGGTTAACCATAGAGATCAAAGCCGATCATTGGACTCCTCAGATTCTTTCTCTGCTTCCACTTTTCTTTCCAGCTGAGGGAGTAACGTGGTGGAGGGTGCGGGGCTACTTGCTGTTGTGACTTCAGCTTCTGGAGCAGGTCCCACCAGCTCCATGGAGCAGACTGCAGTGTGGTGCAGTGCTAGTTGGCAGATGAAATAAGGGCTTCACCCCACCCTCAACTGAGCTTCCCTCACACACAAATCTGTCCTTTGACTTACATACATGCACTGTAATATGTGCACACCCACCCACCTACACCTCTCTCTCTGTCTCTCTGTCTCTCTGTCTCTGTCTGTCTGTCTGTCTCTCATAAACATACAACACACACACACACACACACACACACATACTTTTTAAAGAGCAATCTTCAGCAAGGCTATCCAATAGAAACATAATGCAAGCCACAGTGCAGCTTTACAATTTTAGTAGCTTATTTAAAAAGAACTCATGCACCTGAGTACAATAACTATAATATATGACAATAGGTACAGTGCCACACAGCATCTCCAAAATGTTAAACTGTGTTTAACGGAAAAATTTAATTAAAATTAAGACATTAATTTCTTTGTCACACTGGCTATAGTTCAAATATATATTAGACACATGTTGAATATAACAGCTGTATAATCATTATATTTTAAAGTTTATATATGTGACAATGGAACACTGGAATTATTTCCTGAAATTTATTTTTTTTAACTTGTTTTGGAATGAATCCTTGTAGATATTGACAGGACCTTTTTTTCTGTTATCAATTATCTATTATTCTATCATAAAATATGATACATCTTATTTATCCAATCCCCATTTGCAAAAGTATCTTAACTGTTGGCATTGTTTACCAATATATGTAAGGAAGAGGTAAGCTCTCTTATACATCTTATCAGCTGCCCAGCCTGAAGGATGCTCATAGCTGGTGTGCCTGGTGAGGGTGCTTCTGGGAGAGATTTACGTTTGAATCCATGAAGAAGAATTCTCAGTCTTGGGGACAATTCAGCATTCTCCTGAGGCCTGGGTGGAAGAAAGGAGGGAGAAGGAACTTGCTTTTTAGGGTGGAGGCATTTTCCTTCCTGCCCTTGAGCATGGCTAGCTCCTCAGAATGAGTGGCAGTACCAGCTCTTTTGGATCTGTAGCTGTGCCTAGCAGAAGCAAGATGACTTGTTTTTCATAATCCTGTGATCCAATCTCACCACAGATCTCTTAGATCTATGTATGTATGTATGTATGTATGTATGTATGTATGTATGTATGTATGTATATGTATATATGTATATGTATATATGTATTATCTATCTATCTATCTATCTATCTATCTATCTATCTATCTATCTATCTATTGCTATATGTACAAGCTCCTGTATTTTATATTCTGTATTCAACCCCTCTCAGAAGCTAAATATTTTTAAAAACACTTTTCCTTTTTTTTTTTTTTTTTTTTTTCGAGACAGGGTCTCTGTGTAGCCTTGGCTGTCCTGGACTCACTTTGTAGACCAGGCTGGCCTTGAACTCACATCCATCCACCTGCCTCTGCTCCCTGAGAGCTGAGATCAAAGGCGTGCGCCACCACACCCAACAATTAAAAAACAAACTTTTTTGCTTCACTGAACTCCTACGAATTCCCATTGTGCTTCCCTCAAACAACACAAGAGCTATAGATAATTTATGTTAGCAATTTTTATGTGTTACAAACAACCTATATAACTAAATGTACATGGGGGATATGTAGAGGTGGCACATAAATTCTGTACATTTTCATTAGTACTTTGAGAAGTCTACAAAACGTGTGTTTATCACATTCTCCCTCCCCGACCCCTCCCAGATCCATCTTTCCCTTCTCTAACCCACTAAACTTTGTATCCTCATTTTAAAAAATTCTTCTCTAGTACAATGCAGTCCAACAGCAATTTCCCCTCCCTCCACTCCTCCTTTCTTCTCTCTCATATCCTCTCCCTGATTTCCCCTCAGAAAAGAGCAGGCATCCCAGGAATATCAACCAAACATGGCATGACAAGTTACCATAAGACTCTGCACAGGCCCTCATATCAAGTCTGGATAAGGCAACCCAGTAGAAAGAAAAGGGTCCCAAGAGCAGGCAAAAGAGTAAGAGACACCCCCATTCCCACTGTTAAGAGTCCCACAAATACCTCAAGCTAAACAACCACAACATATATACAGAAGCCCTAGTGCCGACCCATGCAGGCTTCATGATTGCCATGGTAGGGTCTGTAGGTCCCTGTGAGCCTTTTTTAGTTGATTCTGTGGCCTGTTTTCTCCTGGTGTTCTCAGTCTCTCTGGCTTCCACCGGTTCTTCCTCCCAATCTTCTGCAGGGTTCCCTGAGCTCTAAGGGGAGGGGCCCAATGGAGCTCTCTAATTTGGACCCTCTCTTTGCCTAATGTTTGGCTGTGGGTCTCTGCATCTGCTCCCATCAGCTGCTGGAAGAAAAACACTGTGATGATTTGAGTCAGAAAGGCCCTCAAAGGCTCATATATTTGAATGCTTGAATGGAACTGTTTGGGAAGGATTAGGAAGTGTGGCCTTGTTGGAGTAGATGTGTTACTGGGTGTGGGCTTTGACGTTTGAAAAGCCCCTGAGAGGCCCAGGCTTGCTCTGCCTCCTGCCTGAAGACCAGGATGTGAAACTCTTAGCTACTGCTTCAGGGTCATGCCTAGCTACTTCCTGACCTGATTATCATAGACTTACCTTGTAAAACTGCAATCAAGCTCCTAAATAAATGATTTCTTTTTATAAGAGTTGCCTTGGCCATGGTGTCTCTTCATAGCACTCATCAGTTTGTGCTCCCATGTGTTCTCAGATGTGTGGCCTTACACCAAAGACCGGCAGAGTTGTCAGGGGCTACGCTCTTTTTTTTTTTTTTTTTTTTTTTGTAATTAATTTATTTCACTCTTCTATCTTACATACCAACAGCGGTTTACCATCCCTCCTCCCCTCTCAGTTCTTCCTCCCTCCATTCCTCCTCCTTTCCCTTCAGAAAAGGGCGGACTTCCCAAGGATGCCAACCAGACACGGTAGAGCGAGTTGCAATAGACTAGACACCTCCTCTCCCATTAGGAGGAAAAGGGTCTAAAAAAAAAAGGATGAGAGGCTGCCTCTGCTTCCACGGTTAGGAGTCCTACAAGAAGACCAACCTATACAAATAGAACATATATGCAGAGGACCTAGTCAGACCCAAGCAGGCTCCCTGATTGTCAAGGAGGTCTGGGAGTATGTGTGTAATATTCTTTTTAAAATTTTACAAACACTTGTACATTCTTATTTTTTTAAACAAACATTATTTTAATTAATTAATTAATTTATTTATTTATTTACTTACTTACTTATTAACTTTACAGCCTGATTAGATCCCCTTTCCTCCTCTTTTTCCTGTCCTGTCCTCATCCTCCTTCTCTCTTCCGCCTTTCTCTTCTTCTAAGAGAAGGGGAGGCCCCACAAGGGTACCAAACCACTCTGGTGCATCAAGTCTAAGCAAGGATAAACACATCCTCTGCCACTTGGCTAGACAAGGCAGGCCAGCTAAAGAAAAGAGATCCAGAGGCAGGCAACAGAGTCAGAGACAGTCTGTATTCCGATTGTCAGGGGACTCATATGTTGACCATGCTGCACATCTGCTACATATGTGTAGGGGACCTAGGTCTAGCCCATGCATGCTGTTTGGATGGTGGCTGAGTCTCTGGGAGCCCTCAGAGGCCCAGGTTAGTTTACTCTATAAGGTCTTCTTATGATGTACTTGACCCTCTGGCTCTCTTAATCCTTCCTCCCATTCTTCCACAACACTCTGATCTTGGCCTAATGTTTGGCTGTGGGTCTCTGCATCTGTTTCCATCAGCTGCTGGGTGGAGCCTCTCAGAGGATCGTTATGCTAGGCTCTTTTCTGCAAGCATAGCAGAGCATCATTAATAGTGTCAGGGGCTGGCTCTCTCCAGTGGGGTGGGGTCTCAAGTTGGGCTAGTCACTGGTTTGCCATTCCTCCACTCTCTGCTCCATCTTTATCCCTTAATTCTTAAAGAAAACTTTCTTTCTGTCAGCAGTTATCCATTGTTAACATCTTCTCAGGAAGGGGCTTTGTGCCAGCGCATCCCTTTATGCTGGGGTTTAGTCTGGTTTGAGCTCACACAGATCATATGCATGACGTCATAAGATCTCTGAGTTCATGCTGTGTCCAGAAAACACTGCTTTCTTGTAGTAATCTACTGCTTCTGGGTCCTACATTATTTCTTCCCCTTCTTCCAAGGTGATCCTTGAGACTTTGGAGGAAGGTGTGTGATGTAGATGTCCCACTTAGTGCTAAGGATTCCACAGTCTCTTGTTCTTTTAACCTTGGCTAGCTGTGGATCTCTACATTATTTACCATTTACTGTGAATAAACATTTCTCTGAAGATGACTGAAAGGTAAAATAACCCATGGTATAACAATTAGCTATTAGGAGTCAGTTTAATACAGTGTCTGTTTAGCAGAAGTATGGTGATAATTTATATAAACATCCTCAAATGTGAAATCTGAAACCAAGTCTATGTAAAAACTAACGAATGACTGTATATATACCGTGGGCTCTGTGTTCTGAGGAACTCCACCTAATTTGGGGTAATACACAAAAACAGTTTCTGGGACAGAAAGTACATGCAGTTTCAACTTCCTAAGTAATTTAATATTAGTGAAGCACTCCAGTCCCTCCACATTCTTGATAGTATGTTGTCATACTTAAAATTATTGATATTTTTATATCTTTTAAAATATTTTTGGCTGGATAGTTCAGTAAGCCACCTCAGAAAAATAGTAGGTCTCAATTTTCTGTAAATAATAGTCTGAACATATTACCCAAATGCCATTTTTAAGTGGTTCTAAGGGAAAGGAGCATTAACTAGCATCCGTAGAAATCATAACATTTAAAAGCATAGGAAGAGCATATTGGAGGCTTCTCATATTTTGTGTTATTGTTCAGTAGAACATAATCAGGGTGAAGTGCTAATGATTTTATCTAATTATAAAACCATTAAGTACTTTATGGTGAATAAGCAAATATAGAAATAAGAAAAAGATATGCCTAGAAAAATTAATCTGAACACACTGAATAAATATTCATTAGCATTTTAGTATATATGTGTCAGTCTTTTTTTACTTTCCAGTATGGTGATGCTGGTTATAATAGCAGAGCCATGCTGCCTTAGCTTTTTAATGGAAGCTCTCTCTTTCCTGGGCTGTGGGGACAAGAATGATCACAGCTTTGTTGTCTCTTACTGCTGTCTTGTAGGTTGCCACTCTTTCTGTGGGAACCTGAGCTTTTCTGTCCTGATCACCACAGTCCATGCTGAGGTCTACTTACTTAGGTATGTATCCCTTGTCCTTATTCAGCCTTGAAAGCAAAGGTTGCTCTCATCTTCTCCCGTCTGCTCCCACAGCTCCAAGTACAGTGCCTTCTGCATAACCCACTCTGTATTAAAAAAAGCCACGTGCTCTGTAAGCTTTTGATACATGAGTAAATATATGTCAGGCATGAGGCAAAGAGCAACTTCCGCAGTACTTAATATCTCAGTTATGCTTTGTTGGGGCTTGTAGCTTTTATGGGAAACCTTGGCATCTCTCCTAGAAATTGTTAAAGTCCTTCAGGGTATACCATCTTTGCATGCATTTATCAAATATTTATTTAGGCAATATTAATGTATAAGGCATTATGATGCGGTGGGGTGGGGTGAGAAGAAAGATGTAATCTCTGTGAATGAGACATGCTTTGCTCTAGAGGTTTATAGAGTGGTGGGGTTGGGGAAATGTAAGCACAGTGCTTACGCGGACGGAAGAGGCAGGGCCTACAGTCACAGAGTTTCTGCTCTCCTGCTTTGCTAAGTGGTGCTCAAAGTGCTTCCTATTTTAGTTTGAATTTTCAGGTTCCAGATGCTCAGCCTGGAACTATCCACTGTAGAGTGAGTACTGGGAGCACATGAGCCCTGGGCTTGTGACTCTTTATTTAACCTGTACTAAATTGAGGAAGGAGCAAGTGTTTTCAATCTGACTCTCAGTCTAAGTTTGGCTCTTTGGTAGTTGAGTGCTATCTTCAGACACGAGCAGCCTCCTGCCTGGTCTACATCCTTTCTTGACTTTTTTTTTGGGAATAGCTTCCCTGAGAAAGCCATGTTGGAAGTGAGTTAAGCAATGCTTTTGTAGGTACACAAAAGCCAGGAAGAAGATAGTAAAACTGTTACAGGCAAGAAAGCAGGGCAGATCGAGTCCTGGGAGAGGTAGCTGGGCCTTAGACTCACGGGTGAGGCTGTCCCTTCCATCTCCACACACCAACTGTTCCTATGGACTCTATGTTGATCTCTCTCAAATTCATGGCTCCTGATTCTTTAATTATTGTTATACACACACACACACACACACACACACACACACACACACACACACACACTCCTAAATATACAAATATACCCTGCTCAACCTGTGTATTAGTCAAGTTTCTCTAAGGAACAGGACTCTCTCTCTCTCTCTCTCTCTCTCTCTCTCTCTCTCTCTCTCTCTCTCTCTCTCTCTCTCACACACACACACACACACACACACACATACACACACAATTTATGAGGGTAGCTTATGGGCTGTGGTCTGAGTAGTTCAACACTGACATTGTCCTGACATAAAAGCCAAGGATCCAGTAGCTGTTCAGTCCAGGAGACTGGATGTCTCAGCAGTCCCAGTCTGGTGCTGGAGTCCCAGGGCAGTCCTAGACAGCTGCCAGTTTCCATTCCGCATTGGAATTCCAAAGAAGTAGCTTCTACAAACCAGTAAAAGACTGGCTCAGGAACAGGGTAGAGGAACTTCCCCGCAAGAGTAAAGGCAGGCAGAAAGCAAGAACGTCCTTATCCCATGGCCTGTTATGTGGGCTGCCACAGAAGTTGTGGTCCAGATGCAGGGGGCGTCTTCTGACTTCAAATGATCTTGATTTAGGATCACCTTAAATAACCCAACCAAGAAAAATCCCTCTCCGGCTTTTAGTTAATTCTGAATTCAATGAAACTGACAATCAAGATTACCCATCATAGTGTGCATGATGTTACTTGTATGTATAAGATTTTAGGATTGACCACTTGGGATCATACAACCTTCCCCGGGAAGGCTCTTTTTCCTGCTCTCAGCATTCCTTAGCTCCTTCTAATTCTTTGTTCAAAGGAGGGCCTGTGAGACTTTCCCCTTCCACGCCAGCATGTCTACTGCTGTTGTCTTGTGTAAGTAGTTATGTTTTTGAGGATAGCTTGTGACATTTCTAGAAGATGCAGTCTCACATCAAGCTTCCTATTACTCTGGCGCCTATAATCTTTCTGTCCCTGCATCAGATGTGTCATCTGGGCTTGGGCACCACACAGTCAGTCACTTGTTCTCTGCATTTTGATCCATTGTGTTTTTCTATAATAATCTATGTGTTGCAAAGAGACGTTTCTTTGATGAGGGGTGTGACTTATTTGTAAGCAAAAGGGCAATTACTTAGCATGTAGTTAGGGATGATGCTGGTTTAGTAACGCTGTGGGTTCTCCTCCAAGATCCATGACGACATTAGCCCCAGGTAGTTACCTGGGTTTCCAGTACTAGGCATGATTTCCCTTTTGTTGAGCAAGACTTAGGTACAACGAAGGAGCTGTTGGTTACTGCCAAGGTATGCATGTCACTGTTGCACCCTTAGGGACACTATGCCGTGCTGCCCATTGTTGTAGCTCATAGGAATATTATCTTGGTAAGACTACTGGACTGTGAAGCATTTAAGGTACAACCAACATCCACATCTGTTCCAGGGCATGGCGTGTGGCCACCGGCACAGGCTGTGTCCTGCAGAGGAGCACCTGGCTGCTTCAGCCTGATCTGGGCTCTGGTGGCTTTACTCCAGGAGAGGATGTCTTTTTTCTGTGTTCCTCCTGGAGTGGGTATTATTCTAATTCATCTTACAAGAGTCACATTTTGTCACGCGTGTTCCTGGAGGAGGAGGTACCTTGTTCTACTTTGCACAGAGGAGCCATTGGCAGACATATTTTGCTTGGTAGCTTTAGAAATCTCTGTTCTCTTAGAAAAGACACATTCTCCTTGTGATGCTCTTCAGAGTCCCCGGATAGAAGACAACCATAAAGACCAAGCAAGTAACTCATATAGCGGATGCAGTTTTGTTTTTCACCCAGAAAGGCAGAATTTGTTACTTTACTCATTTTAGCTATGCCACCCCTGCCCCCCTTTTCATCACAGTCCAACTAGTTATTTAAAAGAAGTAGAAAAAAAAATAGGGAAAGTCAACATGAGATTCTTAGGGCTTTGTTTACCCATCTGTGCAACATGGAGGATGTTAGTTCCTTCTTCATGGTGTCAGGGAGCTTAAATGCATTCACATAAGGATACATAGAGCAACATCTGGCTGGCTGGGCCTGGTACACAGCTCTGTCACCCCAGCTGCTGAAGAGGCTGAAGTAGAGAGAATCCCAAGCTCATGAACTGATTGAGCTACAGAGTGAGTTCGGTTCCAGCCTGGGCACCTTAATGAGACCCTGAAATTAAATCGTGCTTCCTGCTCGAGAGCTTGCTTAGCCCAGGTTCAGTGTCTCGAGAACCACCAAAAGAAAAGATACTACAGCAAATTAGATGTGCTCAATTAAGCTCCCTTCTCTTGCCATCTCTCCTTCTGGCTTGTTCTGTGCCTACCCTTCTGTCTATGTGACTAAATGTCTATTTGGTTCATTATCCTGCCTTTCTTGCCTGCTGCTTGTCTCGTGTCTGAATCACCCTGAAATGAGTTAAATAATCTTTATCACATTTACATACTGTTAAATCTAAGATATGAGCAATTTCTGAGGATTAATAGCACTCTTCTTTCTGATAGTGGTTTAATGCAACCACAAAGTCTCATTGACTGTTCTATCCATTTAAATGATTTCTATCAACATTATCAAGGGGTGATCTTTGTCTTTAAACTCTGACTTCATAATGAAGAATGCAAAACCTCCAGGCACGTGAAACTGCCACAAAGTCTTTATTTAACTAATTATATGAGTCAAGAGGGTCTAATAGTAAAAACGTTTTTACAATTTTAAGTTAACAAGCCAGAATCTATGAATTAATCTAAAATAAAGGCCTAATTTCTATGAAACCACTTCAATTTATTTTATTATGCTCAGTTAAAAAATGCACCTCCAAACACACCACTTCCCAGGTTACTGTCTATACTTGAAGGATAAAATATAGATAACTTGAAGTTATAGAGTTTGAAAATTATTTGTAGGAAACCTTAGACTAATCCACAAGATTGCTTTTTTTCCCTGCCGGGGGTTTAGTTTATTTCTCCATGTTCTTTATAAAAAAGCAATATGACAAAAATTATTTTTGCATTACTTGTGATGATCAGCTGCAAAGTGCAGGGATTACAAATTCGCTGACGTAACTCCCCAAGCCCAGCTCTGCGAGGAGGTAGTTGAATTGAACGTAGGTATCATTAGGTAACTGGTAAGAACAGGCTGAGTAAAAGTCAGCTTCTATCCAATTTCCCTTCGCTACAGAGGGTTTGAGGATTTGCTTTAGAGGCAGTGGGATTTGGGGAGGTGGGAGATTATAAAATAAATCCTGCATTACCTGTTTACTCCAGTCCTTTCACACATTGTATCTGATTACAGTCCTGAGGAAGAAATGCAATTTTATTTTCTTTGATTAATTTTCTTCCTTGAAGGCTATTCAACATCTAAACACTTAGTAACAGTCTTAAGAAATGGGGCGCTTGAGTCCACAGATAGTAAACCTGTCTGTGCTTGCTTAGGTATATCACCAGGCCGCTCGCAATGTGCTTTTAACTTTGCCTGGGGAAGATAGTTGCATTATTTGTCCTTGGGGCAAACAAATACTAATTTTTATATGGTCCAGTTTGGAGATGTATATTTTTCATCAATCCTTTCCCAAAGAAATTAGAAATTCTACATTTATTATTATTTATTTTTTATTCCTCTAAGATAAGACAAAAGAGCATAGGGTGTTGTTGTAAGAAAAAGTGCAACTTGCATAATTTATAGTGGTTCTGACTGGTAAGTCTTCAGATGTCTGAGCATTCCACTTGCAGTAATTTGAGGCATATAGCCATCACTCTTGGGTGACAACTGATAACTGACTCCTGAAATTAGTTCATTGTAGTTGGTAATAATGAACGGGCATAGAAACAATGAAGACTCGCTCACCAGAAATATAACACATGTCTGCTTTGCTTGTCTCTCTCCACCACAGTTTAAAATCAACTTGCCAAGGAAAAAGAGACAAAACTTAGGACTAGGCTGAGAAGACTCACCTGTGACCCTGAGTAGGTCATGTTCTAGGTAGATTAATGGACTAAACAAAGCAAATGATGATTTTTTTTATCCAAAAATATAATTTCCCTGGGTGGTATCAGGGCCAAGACATAGATAAAATCCAGGTTCAAAATTTTGTTCTGCTGTGTTCCAGCCTTGAAGAAAGGGGCAGGCAGGGGGCCACCATGTATGAATCTGTGTCTGTGCCTGTAGTTGGAGAAAGGGCTAAAGACATGGAAGGTGAGGAAGAATTGTTATGAATGGAGATGCTCACTATTAGATGTGGGAGCCATGTGCCGCTGTAGTGTATTGCTTTTCAGTATTCCAGAACACTCTAACACAGACACAATGCATTCGCAAGTGAATGTTTTGCTTGTGCATAAAGTGGTGGTCTAGAGTATAACTTAGAGCTTGAGAGATAAGATGATCTCTAACCTAAACTCATGAGCAGAGGTGAGGGCTGAGAGGCTGACGGCCATGATAGAATCTGTGGGGATCTACAGACACCCAGAGAGGAGACAGCCTTCCTACAAGTCAAGAATAAGGCTTTGAGCCTCCCTAATTTTGGTTTTAAGGGACAGGATGACCAGCTAAATTATTTTACAAATAAACTTGACCTTAAAGATTTAACTACGCCTGCTTCTTTTAGAATAGTGTGCCCACGGAGCCTGTTCTCTTCACATTAAGACACTCTCAGCTGAGTCCTGATCAACCACACTGACCTCACCACACTGGAGGCGTCTGTATCATTTCTGACCCTCTTCCTGAACTGCAGGCCCTCAGTCCAACTCCGGCAGCTGGAGAAGCTTGTCTCATGGCTGTCCAACACAAAGCGAGTCTACACTTCTCTCATGTCTGCACCCAGAAATGCTGGGGAGAAAGTCTGAAGTTTACTTTAGGTGAATATCTTAATGATACTGTTTGATGTTTTCTCTTTTTGTCTCATGTATAATTTTGTGGTCATTGCGCTATTTTAAGGGTAAACATCACAAAGTACAAATCAAATAAATAGGTCACTTGACTTCTAGCTTTTATTTTTTTATATAATATCTAATCTTCTTGCTTCTTAGCAAATGATTTTGCTATTGAAATGCACAAAATATGTGGGTAAAGGGGTTTATAATAAAGAAAATAGAGGGTTGCATACGTAAGGTGCTGATTATGGGATTAGGAGCTTGAATGAGAATCTCTGCTTTTCCATCTCTTAGCCAGTAATATTAAGGAAGTTATTTAAACTATCCTGTTCTCATAATCACATGTAAAATGGCATTGGCATTCACAATAGTACTGTCTGTCTGGGAGATGGCTCAGTGCTTAAAAGGGTTTGCTATGTTAATTTGAGGATCTGGATTCATATCCTAGCATACAGGTAACTAGTCTTATGGGCTCTTGAGCTGCTGTGGTATTGGGGGTGGAGACAAGATGGTTACTGTGGTTTGCTGACTCCCAGTCTAGATTTTTTGTTTTTAAAAAGCATAAGCTTTAGCTTTAGGGAGACTCTGACTAAAAAGAAGTCCAAGTGATAGATAGAGGATGATCCACAAATGGCCCTCTCTTTCCCCAGCCACGCACACACAGGCATGCACATTTACACATACATGTGTACACACATAACATAGACATGCAGACACACAGATACACAGACACACACACACACACACACACACACACACACAGAGAGAGAGAGAGAGAGAGAGAGAGAGAGAGAGAGAGAGAGAGAGAGAGAGAGAGAGAGGTTGCCTCACCAGCCTAAGATAATTCATGAAAAACACTCAGAAAATTACAGGTTGCTAGTAAGTACACAGTAGTTATTATTACAATACTGTTATTTACAAAATGTTTATACTGGAAAAACGAGCTCTTTATTTTATTGTTCTCATTTTATTTTGGATTTAAGTGATACTCTCTTATTTGATGATTTATGGAAGTCATGACATTAGCTTTCTCATGACTTTGGGTGTTCTCAAAGGCAAATTCATGTAATCTTAGTTTTTAGTTTTCTGAGATAGAGTCTTGTTAGGTAGCCCAGACCAACCTTAAGCTCTGATGCTCCTACCTCAGCCTCTAGAGTGCAGGAGTGTCAGATATGGACAACCATATCTTGCTTGTTTATTTATATTTGAACATATAAAATCTGATAAAATTGTTAATATCCTAAGAATGTTCTGTTGAGTTTGAAGACAACACTAAAAACCAAACCAAAACAACCAAACATATGAAATCTCCTAAATATCTCTAACATTTTTTAGCACAAATAGTAACATGTATGATATCACCAGCTTATTATTTTTAAAGGGACAATGTTCATTTGAAATGCAATTTCACTGTTTTAATAATATACCCAAATGTATCCTAATACTATGATAGGGTGAATGATGACTCCTCAAAGATGTGTGTATCTTATCACCCGGAACTTGAAAGTCAATACATGGCAAAGAGGAATTCATTTAACTAATCAGCTGACTTGGAGATAGAGCAATTAGCTTGTGTTCATCAGAGGGTCCCCTGAATCCCAGCCTGGCCTTAGGGGAAAGACAGAAGCATGAGCATCAGTCTCATGAGCATCAGTGTCATGAGCATCAGTATTAGGACGGTGTGGTGTGAGATGCTCCTCTGTCCATTTCTGGTCCTGAACATGGACAGCCACAACCAAGGACAGCCTCTAGAAGCTGGAAAAGGTGAGGAACTGAATGGAGCCTTTTCTATCCTAGCATACCGTGTGATCACACCCTTGCTCGTGCTTAGATTTATCCCATTGAGGATCACTTTAGACACCGGACCCCTGAACAGTCAGTACATTTATGTGGTTTAAAGCCACCACGTTTCTGGTAATTTGTGATAGGAATGATTGGAGACTAAAATAGTAGTGCTTTGCCACACCACATGGCATGTGCTAAGTTTGAAATCACAGTGTTTTGGTTCCTGTTTTTATTATTTTAGGATATTTATATGAAGGATAAGGATCGCTTTTGTAAAGGAATCCAGTAAAAAAAAGTTACCACCCAAGGTATGGCTGTCAGAAATGAAATATTCGGTGCTATTTAAGTGGAAGGTCCCTTTCCACTTCATCAGGCAGAGATTACTTCACGTTGGGAGCACATGTTGGAGAATGAATAGGGTCTCGTGCCATGGACGGAGCAAATCACTGGAGAGAATCTTACCGTGGGCAGAATGGCCGTGCTTGTGGAAATTTTGAAGAGATTAAATTGATGAAGCCCCTATTTATAGAGCCATTCTGATTGTTTCTGTTTTCCTCAGGCTTCTGGAGGTGAATACATATGCTATTCATTGACGGAGCTGTTTGATTTTTTTTTCCCTGTTGAAAATAGATGTGATGGGACTCTGCAGCTTGTAGGTATATTAAAGCCACAAAGAGAAAAAGGGAGAACTTCACAGAGGGCCGTGTGCATATTAGCACGAGGTGAGGAAGCTTCTCTGCTAGAACGCTTTCTCTGCAGCATAATTTTGTGGAAATGGGCCCAGGATTTATGAGACGGGAAACTGTGAAGCTTAAAGGTGAAAGGACCATTGGAAGGAAATGCATCACGAGGAAGGACTCAAAGAAGAGACTCTCAGTAGAACCTCTGCCGCTGGACGAGACAAAGCAGACGGAGAGGCCCACGAGCCAAGGCTAAGTAAAGGAATTAAAAAAAGATACACAGACTCATTTACAACTTTATCATGGAACAAGAAATACAAGAGGGAGAATGGCCCATCAATAAATGAGGAGGGAGGGGGAGAAAATCAATGGTAGTTGTAAAATGTCTGAGCTATTGAACTGCTGTTTTCAAGTCAGTCTTTATAAAGAAATAGGGGTCTGGATAATTAGGAAGTAATTAAGGCCCCACCGACTCTGAGGCACTATTGATGACAAATAAGTAAATAATTACCACTTGCATTAACAAAATGTGTGTGAGTGTAGCAGAAATGCATTGGATAATAAATTTCCCTGCTCCAGTGGTAATTATTACGCCACTTGTAAAGTAGTGGTAGATAGCGGAGAGGTTCTATCTCCAAGGCGCTCAATTAAATAGATGCCATTTCATCCTTGGAAAAAGGCTAAAGAATGAGTGCTTCGGGATGAAACTGGGAATGTCTGGCACCAGTATATTCAGGTAAATGAACAAAATCAACGATAAACACACAAATAACACTGAAGGGAAACAGCAAAGCTTGGAGGCAACCATGTGGTCAGGAAGTGCGTAATGCAATGTCTGGGTCCCTGAGTGTCCTAGTGGTCAGGAGATTGACCACATATGTTTACAAATAGTAGGTATCTGAGTGCTTTATATCTTTAGAGCTAGAAAAAAATCTATGGCAAATTACCATCGGTCTTATTCAGGCTACATAATATGGAGCTGGATACGAACTGAATATTTAGTATAAATTGGTTGGACAAGTCTCATACACTTTTTTATTGATGAATGAATTAACTTAAGAATGGCTTTTTGTTTAATTCAGAGGCAGTACACAGTGGTGAGGAACAAACCTACTTGAGAATCTTACCTCAACCCTATACAGTGGAATATGGAGAAATGCTTTGACCTTTGGAATGATGCTAATAATATTTACTACATATGGCTTTACAGTGATGAAGTAAAATAGATGTTATACAGTTCTTGGCACAATGTAGATACTCAAAAAACACAGCTCATTATCATAGTAATATGGTAGATTTAAGTAAAACATGATACGATTGCTTGCTAGAGAATTTTGGAATCTGCTATAGTTTTAATCTTAAATAAAACATAACTTGGCATGTTGCTTTTAGATAAATGGTAGCTATTAATGCATATTTACTATTTAGCTCAGTTGCCATGGAAAAAATGATAGTCTCATATTGACCTCCAAGTAAATTAGGATTTGGTCATTTTGGGTTCTGATCATGATTGGAGTATAGTTCTTGAAGAAAGTAGAATTGCCTTGGAAAGGTAAAACTAACAAATAACTGGAGAAAAAAATGTACCTAAAGCACAAGAACCCCAGATGTCTGAAGAACAGAGTGCAGGATGCCCTACCAATGGAAGGCAGGTCCAGGTAAGAGTGGTACATACTTTGCACCTTGAAATTACTTGAGATTCAGATGGATGAGGAGATGATGAGGGAGGTGATGAGATGCTTGTTTTGGGTTCAAGTACAACCTGAGCCAGGAAGTAAAGGCAGAAGTGAATGCCCCCTGTGCTTGCATTTCTGAAACACTGACATGGGATCCAAGATGATGACTGCAACAGAGTAGTACATGTTGGGACATTTGGACTATACATAAGGACAGGGAGAAGATGCTGTGTGACTCCTTAAGAGTATTACATTTGCCTAAATGATTGGAGAACAAAGGAGAAAGGTGTGGTCACTCTTACTAAGACTGCAAAAGCCTTTGATAAAGTGTGACATTTGACTCTCTAAAACCATTACTAACCAGCCATAGAAGTTGTGTTTTCCTTCTTTGTCACCTCTACTATTTTACGAGTACTCTGTGGTTGGAGATGATTTTTGCTCATCTCCATAAGTGAGTACTTCCCCCCAGTGGCTGGCACACTACGGTAGACACAAATACTTGTAGAATGAATGGAAGCTGCTATAGAGTTACAAACATGAAAAAATAATATTTGCGTTCCAATTAACATTTATTTTAGTCACACATTTTTATCTGCTTCTAAAAGGCCTTGAAGTAGCTTGCACATTGAAATAGAATAGCTGCTCAGAGACACAGGTCAAATTTCAGGAATGAGTTTTCTTTTTGGGGGGCACCAAGGCCAAACAGATTATGATATTCAAGCAAGACATTTGGACTTGGTTTCTGGCACTTGTAGCATAAAAGGAATCATACCATGCTTTCATTTCCTGGTAAGCAGCCTATAGCATGCAACTGCACAGAAAGAGTTTTCCCTGGAAACAAACTTGAGGAGGAAGTGATCACATGGGAGCTTGTAATATTTCAATTAAATGTTCCCTTATAGGGAAGAACATTCAATTGGATGTGAGTGAGCATAAAATAGGTTCTAGGGAAGACTGGCACTGAGACCAACCCCATTTCTACTGGCCTTCCAGATGGTTTAGGGATGAATATTTTTTCCCTCTTGGCAGAGCTGTGCATCTGGAAAAAATAACCAGGAATTCAATTGTTTAAGAAGTGAAGATATTTAGGTATAGTTAGAGAACGGCGTTCATATTAGATGATTTTGCTTTGAAACATGGTAAATAAGTTGGAGGATAGCGTAAAACGCTCTGCAGGGCAATGGCTCATCAATCTATAACATTGCTTTCATTAATTTGGAATCTTCATGAGGAAAGACGAAGAAAATAGTCCTTGAAGTGATTTCCACATTATGCTGATTTTGTGATCATCTGTGTACTAAGAGACCACCCAATTCATCTCTGTTGTAACGAACACCAGATTTTGTCCTGGGTTTGAAATCTCCGGCTATGACATGCAACATATTTAAAAAATCTGTTTGATTGATAGTTTAATCATTGTTCCCTATTACATCAGCAGCCAAGCCTAGTATTCCAATTTTGAAGGATTGTTTTGCCTCTGTCCCTGTGTCACACAAAGTACTTGTGGCTTGCCAATGGCAGATCTGATTGCAGCTTTATAGAATTCAGACGTAGTTGAAAGTTTAAATTTTCTGTTCTGTTCTCGTGTTTATCTTTTAGACGGCACATGATTTCGATTCCTCCTGTTATAAAATAAAATCAGCTTACCAATCACTTTTGGCCCTGTGTTCTTGTCTCTTCTTTTCTTTCTTTCATATTTATATGAGTGTCACATTTTATCCTTTTGAACTGGTAATGGGGCAAGCCAGTGAGCACTTGATCATTTTGAACCTAACCAGGAAACATACAATCAACTTTTCTCCTGGCTATAGTTGCAAATCCTTTCCTTCGGTCAGTGTCTTCATCTTCAGTTTTCTATGTGGTTCAACAACCAGCCAAGCACATATGACTTTACAGGCTAAGAGAAAGTCACCTAGGCCTAAGCAACAGGACCAGTACTAAGTACAATACTTAATGAACCTGCCATTGGCATTTGTCCATTGATGGTAAGTTCTGCTGCCTAAGAAAGATCTTTAGAAAGGAGGAGTGTATGTATCTTCATAAGTATTTCCTCTTATATTCCCTTATTCTTTTCTGTTGTTGCTGTTGTTAAGAAATGTTTTTGTTTATTGCCCACTCTTCCTCCCCGAGTCTACAGTCCATCATGCAAGTGGTCTCTTTTGGGAAATTTTTAATGCTTGAGCTTTAAATAAGATATTGATGGAAATATAATAGACATATGAAAGTTTTCCACATTTATAGATATACCGAACTCCTGTGATTAGTACAATTAAGGTACTGAACATATCCACCATGCTGTTTATTTGCTGTCTTTGTCCTTCCCCCTCCACTCCTAGCCCTCTCTCTCACTCTGTTTCCTCCGTCCATCCACCCAATGTCTATTTTATTCCCCCTTCTGAGTGAGATTCAAGCATCTTCCCTTGGGCCTTCCTTGTTACTTAGCTTCTTTGAGTCTGTGGATTGTATCATGGTTGTCCTATAATTTATGGCTAATATCCATTTATAGGTGAGCACATACCACGTGTATCTTTCTGGGTCTGGGTTACCTCACTCAGGATGATATTTTCTAGTTCCATCCATTTGCTTGAAAATGTCCTGATGCCCTTGTTTTTAACAGCTGAGTAGGATTCAATTGTGTAAATGTACCACATTTTCTTTTTCCATTCAAGTTGAGAGACATCTAGGTTCTTTTCAGTTTCTTGTCACTATGAATAAAGCTACTATGAACAACATAGTTGAGCAAGTGTTTTGTGGTATGGTAGAACATCTTTTGGGTATATGCCCAGGAGTGGTATAGATGGGTCTTGAAGTAGCACTATTTCCAATTTTCTGAGAAAGAGTTTTTGATCTTAGATGATCTGATGGGTATAAGATTGATCTCAGAGTTGTTTTGTTTCACATTTCCCTGATAACTAATAATGATGAGCATTTATTTAAGTGCTTCTTGGTCATTAGCAGTTTGTCTGTTGAGAATTATTGGTGTATTTCTGTTACCCAATTTTAATTGGATTATTTGGTTTGTTGAGGTGTAATTTCTTGAGTTCTTTATATATTTTGGATTTTTGTTCTCTGACAGATGTAGGGTTGATGAAGATCTTTTCCTGGTATGTAGGCTGTTGTTTCATTCTATTGACAGTGTCCTTTGCCTTACAGAAGAGTTTCTGTTTCAAGAGGTCCCATTTATTAGTTGTTGATCTTAGTGCCTTTTCCCGGTATGTAGGCTGTTGTTTCATTCTATTGACAGTGTCCTTTGCCTTACAGAAGAGTTTCTGTTTTAAGAGGTCCCATTTATTAGTTGTTGATCTTAGTGCCTGAGCTGTTGGTGTACTGTTCAGGAAGTAGTCTCCTGTGAAAACGAGTTCAAGGCTGTTACCTACTTTTTCTTCTATTAGGTTTAGTGCATCTGATTTTATGTTGAGTACTTTGGTCCATTTGGACTTTAGTTTTGTGCAGGGTGATAAATATGAATCTATTTGCTTCTTCTGTATGCAGACATCCAGTTAGACCAGCACACTTTGTTGACTATGCTATCTTTTTTTTCATTGTATGGTTTGACTTCTTTGTCAAAATTCAAGTGTCTGTAGGTGTGTGGGTTTATTTCTAGGTCTTCAATTCAATTCCATTGATCAACTTGTCTACTTTTGTGACAATACCATGCAGTTTTTATTACTATTGCTCTGTAGTGCAGCTTGAAATTAGGGATGGTGATACCTCCAGAATTTCTTTTATCGCATAGGATTGTTTTAACTATCCTTTTTGTTTGTTTATTTGTTTATGTTTTTGTTTTCCCATATGAAATGAAGTATTGTTCTTTCAAGGTCTGTAAAGAATTGTATTGGCATTTTGATGGGAATTGCATTGAAGCTGTAGATTGCTTTTGGTAAGATGGCCATATTTATTATGTTAGCCCTACTGATCTATGAGCATGGGAGATCTCTCCATCTTCTGATACCTTCTTCGATTTTTCTTCAAAGATTTGTCATGTAGATATTTCACTTGCTTGGTTAGAATTACACCAAGATATTTTATATAATTTTTTTTACTATTGTGAAGGGTGCTATTTCCCTAATTTCTTTCTCTATTCATTTACTGGTTGTATACAGGATGGTTACTGATTTCTTTGAGTTAATTTTGTAACCAGGCATTTTGCTGATGGTGTTTATCAGGTGTAGGAGTTCTGTGGTAGAAATTTTGGGGTCACCTATGTATACTATAATATTTGTGAAGAGCAATACTTTGACTTCTTCCTTTTCAATTTGTATCCCTTTGATCTCCTTTAGTTGCTTATTGCTTTAGCTAGAACTTTATATACTATATTGAAGAGCTATGGAGAGAGTAGGCAGCCTTGTCTTGTCTCTGATTTTAGTGGAATTGCTTTAAGTTGCTCTCCATGTAATTTTACGTTGGCTATTAGCTTGTTGAATATTGCCTTTATTGTGTTTAGGTATGTGTCTTGTATCCCTGATCTCTCCAAAAATTTTTTTAAATATCTCAGAGTCATTTTTATTTGCATTTCCTGGTGACTAAAGACTTTGAACATTTCTCTTTCTAATTAATTAATTTATTTATTGAATTTACATCCTGATTGTAGCTCCTTCTGTCCTCCCTTTTACCATTTTCTCTAATCCTCAGAAAAGAGGAGCCCACCAAAACCCCACTCCAGATCATCAAGTTACATCAGGACTAAGCTCGTCTTCTCACACCAGGAGAAAGTGATCATGAATTAGGCAACAGAGTTCATGTCAGAGAGAGCCTCTGCTCCTCTTACTAGGTGGCCCACATGAAGCCTGAGCTGCTCATCTGCTACATTTGTGTAGAGGGCATAGGTCCAGTATATTCATGGTCCTTGGCTGGTGCTTCGGTCTCTGCAAGCCCCTCTGTGCCCTGGTTTGATGACTCTGTTGGTCTTCTTGTGGACCTCCTGTCATCTCCAGGTCCTCCTGTCCTTCCCCCAAGCTTTCCTATGCTTTACCCAATGTTTGACTGTGAGTCTTAGCATCTGTTTTGATCTGCTTCTGGATAGAACCTCCCAGAGAACAACTATGCTAGGCCCTTAATTGTGAGTATAGCAGAGTATCATTAATAGTGTCAGGAGTCGGCTCTCTACCATGGGGTGAGTCTCAGGTTGGGCCAGGAATTGGTTGGACACTCTCTCAATCTCTGTTCTATCTTTATCCATGACTATTCTATAGGCAGGGTAAATTTTGGGTCAACATTTTGTGGGTGGGTTGGTGTTTTGTCTAGTTAGAGGATGTCCTCTTTAGTCTCCATGGCCCTGCTACATGGAGTCTCAGCTAGAGTCGCTTTCACATTCTTACAGAAGCCTACCTTGTCTTAGGTCTTCAGTTTGTCACAGTTATGTTCCTGCCCATGGTTTCACTTTTCTCAGCACGTTCTCTGTCTTTCCACCCTTGCTCCCCACAAGTCTGATCTCCACCCTCATTTCTCCCTGCTCTCTATCCTACCTTGTTCTCTTTCTTCAACCACTTCTGCTGTCTAGTCCATTTTCCATTCTCAGTGAGATTTAACCAACCTCCCTTGGGTCTTCTTTATTACTTATTTTCTTGTGCTGGTGAATTGTAGTATGTTTATCTTATACTATATGGCTAAAATCCACTTATAAGTGAGTACATACTATGTGTGTCTTTCTGGGTCTGGGTTACCTCACTCAAGATTATCTGTTGTAGTTTCATCCATTTGCCTGAAAACTTCATGATGTCCTTGTTTTTTAACAGCTGACTAGTATTCAATTGTGTAAATGTACCACAGTTTCTTTATCATTCTTCAGTTGAGGGACATCTAGGTCATTTCCAGATTCTGGCTATTAGGAATAAAGCTTCTATGAACATAGTTGAGCAAGTGTCTTTGTACAAGTTTGGACTCTCACCAGCAATGGAGGAGTGTTCTCCTTTCTCCATATCCTCCTCACCTGCATGTTCTGTTATTTGAATTTTTGATCTTAGCCATTCTAATGGGTATAAGATGGAATCTCAGAGTTGTTTTGATTTGCAGTTCCCTGATGACTAATAACGTTGAGCATTTCTTTATGTGCTTCTTAGCCATTAGAGAGTTCTCTGTTGGGAATTATTGGTTTAACTCTGTAACCCATTTTTAATTGGGTTATTTGGCTTATTGGTGTCTAATTTCTTGAGTTCTTATATATTTTGGGTATTAGCCCTTGGTTGCATGTATGATTGGTGAAGATCTTTTCCTAATCTGTAGAGTGCTGTTTTGTTCCATTGAGAGTGTTCTTTGACTTTCAGAAGCTTTTCAGTTTCAAGAGGTCCTATTTATTAGTTACTAATACTAGAGCCTGAGATTTTGGTGTTCTGTTCAGGAAGTTGTATCTTGTGACAACGATCTTCACCACTTTCTCTTCTAACAGATTTAGTGTATCTGGTTTTATGTTAATGTCTTTGATCTACTTGGGCTTAGTTTCATGCATGGTGATAGATATGGATCTATTTGTGTTTTCTACATGTAGACATCCAGTTAGGCCAGCACCATTTGTTGAATATGCTATCTTTTTTTCATTGTGTGGTTTTAGCCTCTTTGTCAAAAGTCAAGTGTCTCTAGTTGTATGGATTTATTTCTGGTTCTTTGATTCTATTCCATTGATCAACCAATCTATTTCTATGCCAATACCATGTAGTTATTATTATTATTATTGCTTTGTACTATAGCTTGAAATTAGGAATAGGGATACCTCCAGAAGTTCTTTTATTGTATAGAATTGTTTTAGCTATTCTTGGATTTTTGTTTTTCCATATGAAGTTTGGAATTGTCCTTTCAAGATCTGTAAGGAATTATGTTGCTATTTTGATGAGGATTGCATTGAATCTGTAGATTGCTTTTGGTAAATGGCGATTTTTACTATATCAATCCTACCTACCCATGAACATGGGAGATCTTTCCATATTCTGATATCTTCTTCAATTTATTTTTTAAGAGACTTGAAACTCTTGTCATACAGGTCTTTCATTTGCTTGGTTAGACTTACACCAAGATATTTTATATTATTCATGGATATTTTGAAGGGTGCTATTTCCCTAATTTCTTTCTTAGCCCATTTGTTGCTTGTATACAGGAAGGATACTGATTTTATTTTATTTTATTTTTTAGTTAATTTTGTATCCAGCCAATTTGATGACAGTGTTTATCAGTTATAGGAGTTCCTTGGTAGAATTTTTGGGATCATTTATGTATACTATCATATCATCTGTGAATAGCAATACTTTGAGTTCTTCTTTTCCGATTTATATCCCCTTGATCTTCTTATTTGTCTTACTGCTGTAGCTAGGACTTCAAGCAGTATATTAAAGAGATACCAAGAGAGTGGGAAGCCTTTTCTTGTCCCTGATTTTACTAGAATTGCTTTAAATTTCTCTCCATTTAACTTGATGTTGGCTATTGGCTTACTGTATATTGCCTTTATTGTGTTTAGGTATGTGCCTTATATCCCTGATCTCTTTAAGACAAAACATGGAGAAGTTTTGGATTTTACCGAAAGCTTTCTTGGTGTCTAATGATATGATCATGTATTTTTTCTCTCAGTTTGCTTATATGGTGGATTATGTTGATGGATTTTCATATGTTGAATCATCCCTGCATCTATGGATGATGTCTACTTGATCATGATGAATGATATTTTTGATATGTTCCTGGATTCAGTTTGCGAGTATTTTATTGAGTATTTTTGCACTGATGGTCTATAAGGGAAATTGGTTTGAAGTTCTCTTTCTTTGTTGAGTCTTTGTGTGGTTTATGTATGAGGATGATTGTGGCCTCATAGAATGAGTTAGACAATGTTTCTTCTGTTTCTATTTTGTGGAATAATTTGAGGAGTAAGGACATTAGCTCTTCTTCAACAGTCTGGTAGAATCCTGAGCTAAAACCATCTGGCCTTGGGCTTTTGTTGTTGTTGAAAGACTTTTTATGATGACTACTACTATTTCCTTAGGGGCTATCGGCCTATTTAAATTGTTTACCTGATCTTTATTTAACTTTGGTAAGTGGTATCTATCAAGAAAATTGTCCATTTCATTTAGATTTTCCAATTTTGTGAAGTACAGATGTTTGAAGTAAGACCTAATGCTTCTTTGGATTTCCTCAGTGTCTGTTGTTATGTCTCCCTTTTCATTTCTGATTTTGTTGATCGGGATTTGGCTAAGGTTTTGTCTATCTTGTTGATTTTCTCAAAGAATCAGGTCTTGGTTTCGTTGATTCTTTGTATTGCTCTCTTTGGTTACATTTTATGTATTTCACCCGTGAGTTTGATTATTTCCTTCCATCTACTCCTGTTATGTGTGTTTGCTTCTTTTTGTTCTAGAGCTTTCAGGTGTGCTGTAAGTTGCTAGTATGAGAGCTCTCTAATTTCTTTATGAAGGCACTTAGTACTATGAACTTTCCTCTTAGCAGTGCTTTCGCTATGTTCTATAAGTTTGGCAATGTTGTGCCTTCATTTTCATTGAATGCTAGAAAGTCTTTAATTCCTGTCTTTATTTCTTCCTTGATCCAGTGGTCATTCAATAAGAGTTGTTCAGTTTCCATGAATTTTCAGGCTTTAGTTGTTTCTGTTGTTGTTGAAGTCCAGCCTTAATCTATGGTGGTCTGATAAGATAAAAAGGGTTACTTCAATGTTCTTGTATCTGTTGAGGCTTGCTTGTGACAGAGTATATGCTCAATTTTGGAGAAGGTTCTGTGAGGTGCTGAGAAGGTATATTCTTTTGTGTGTGGGTGAAACATTCTTTAGATATCTGTTACATCCAGTTGTGCCATAACATCGTTTAATTGTTATTATTTCTCTCTTTAGTTTCTGTGTCAATGACCTGTCCATTGGTGGAAGTGGGGTGTTGAAGTCTCTCGTTATTAATGTGTGGGGATAAATTTGCGATTTAAGCTTTAGTAATTTTTCTTTTACAATTGCAGGTTTCCAAACAAGGACCATGCATGGAGGGGAGCTAGGCTTCCCACTCAAATGCATCTGATAGGCAGCTCAGTCTCTATGTGGGTCCCCTATTAAGGGGAGCAGAGGCTGTTCCTGCCATGGACTCTTGTCTGCATTTTGATCACTTCCCCCTGGCAGCACGCCTTATCATTCCACAGAGGATAGGATGTAGGCAGTCCTGATGAGACTTGGTAGGCTGGGGTCAGTTGGTAGTGAAAAAGGGCTTCCCTTCTCTGAGGACTAGGGGAGGGGAATAGGGGATGAAAGAGAGGGAGGGTGGGACCAGGAGGGAGTGAAGGAGAGGGCCACAATTTGGATGTACAGTGAATAAATTAGTGAAAAAAAGGTGGATGCCCTTGCCTTTGTGCCATAGATGTTCAGAATTGAGGCATTATCTTGGTGAAGTTTTCCTTTGATGAGTATAAAATGTTCTTACCCATCTCTTTTGATGAATTTTGGGCGAAAGTCTATTTTATTAGATATTAGAATAGCTACTCCTGTTTGTATCTTAGGTCTGTTTGTTTGGAAAACTTTTTCCAGCCCTTTATCTGAGGTCATATCTATCTTTGTCACTGAGGTATTTTTCTTGTATGCAGCAGAATGTTTCACATCCATTCTGTTAGCCTTTGTCTTATTGTCTTATTATTGGGAATTGAATCCATTGCTGTTGAGAGATATTAATGACCAATGATTGTTAATTCCTGTTATTTTGATGGTGTGTGTGTGTGTGTGTGTGTGTGTGTGTGTGTGTGTGTGTGTGTGTGATTTCCTTCTTTCAGTTTTGCTGGTGTGGGATTATTTATTTTCTGTGTTTTCTTGGGCTTAGTTAGTCTCCTTGGGTTGGAGTTTCCCTTCTAGTATCTATTGTAGGGCTGAATTTGTGGATAGTGTTTACATTTGGTTTTGTCATGAAATACCATGTTTCTGCCATCTATGATGATTAAAAGTTTTGCTGGGTATAGTAGTCTGGGCTGACATCTGTGTTTTTTGTTTTTGTTTTTGTTTTTTTTTTTTTTAAGGGTCTTTAAGATATCTGCTTAGGTCCTTCTGGTTTTCAGAGTTTGCTGAGAAGTCAGGTGTAATTCTGATAGGTCTGCCTTTATATGTTACTTGTCCCTTTCCCTAATAACTTTTAGTATTTTTTCTTTGTTCTGTACATTTAGCGTTTTGATTATTATGTAGTGGGATGGTTTTATTTTTCTGGTCCAATCTAAGTGATATTCTGTAAGCTTCTTGTGTGTTTATAGATATAAAAATTAAAAAATACCAGAAGAAATATTTTATCAATAATTTTTTACTTTGTATAGATCCACACTTCTATCTGCCTGAACAAGTGAATATATATATCGATAAATCCTTTCACATTTTGTGTTTTTATGAATGTCTTTATTTGGCTTTTAAAAGTTACTTTTATTTTGTATAGAATTTTAGGTTGGTATAAACAAATACACTGAAGACATCACTCTTCTAGCTGGTGTTTATTTTCGATAAGAAATCTCCCATCTTTTCTTATCTTTGTTTATCTTTTTCTATTAATATTTTTCCTATTTTTCTGATTTTAAATAATTTTATTGTGACATACGTTTGTACAGTTTTCTGCTTTATTTTCCCTTTCTCTTTTTCCTTCCTTCCTTCCTTCTTTCATTCTTTTTTTCTTTTGATATATGGCCTCACTCTGTAGACTGTGCTGGCTTACAGTGGAGCCCAGTCTGCTTTCAAACTCATTTCACCATCCTATCGCAGCGTTAAATGCTGGGATTGTAGCATGAACCACCATGTTTAGCTCTGGTGCTTACAATTTGTTGAAACGTTTTCAAACTACTTGGATCTGTATGTAATAAAATTCATCTAATTTATAAAAATATGATTATTATCTTTAGACTTTTTTCTTTTCCTCACTCTTTTTTGTTGACTACAACTGCATTGTATTAGCCACTTCTGTAGCTCACTGAAAGTCTTTCTTCCCTCTCTTGACTTCTCCTGATCTTCCCTCTTCCTCCTCTTATTTGGAAGGCTTGACTTTCTGAGTTTCATCATTTCCATTTTATGTGTCTTCAAGTTTGCCAGTTTCCTTGCTCCCTTTAGTGGCCAATATAATATTAATGCCATTCCAGCAGCTTTCTTTCCAGTCGCTGTAGTTTAAGTTTCTAAAAGTTTGATTTTTATACTTTCCAGATTTTTATTTAACATGTTTGGCCTTTCTTCTACCTTCATGATAATATGAAACATAATAACTCTTAATGTCTTTGCCTACTAATTTTACTTTTAGTTATTTCTAGTCACTTTCAATAATTTGATTTGTTTTCTGCTCTGAGTTTTGTCTTCGGCCCCTTTTGCCTGGAGGCACCCAGGGATTTTGAGCTGGTTATTTCCTTTGTGGGGGGGGGGGGGGGGGGTGGGGGAACCAGCTCTCTAGGGGGTCACTCCTCCTACCCTGGCCCCTAACACTCCTGTCTTATCTCAGGCTCCTTCCCATGATTATTTCTTGTCTGGATCCAGGATTCCAGAGATGGAGATGGCAAAAGTTATGTTCATGCAACCAAACACCATTTATTTACTTCTCACAGATAAGAATGTGTTATCTTTCCAGTTATAAATATAATATGCAGGAATCTTAAAAACATGTATGATTAGTTAAATTTGCTTGTAGCTTTTATTAACATTTTGTACTTATCTTTGTTATATGTAATTGTTATTATTTATATATGTGTGTGTATATATATATATATTTCAGTTCTCTAAGATCCTACTTACTTTGTTGGCTTTTCCAATCTCAGTAAAAAAAAATTGTTAAGAATTAAAGCTATTTTACCATGGAGGCATGCCAAATTTATATCACTTTCTCTGTAAGTAGAGACTTTTAGATAACTTATTTTATTTTACCATTATATCATTCAAACACTTCTGCCTACATTTTGGATTAAAAAAAAAAAGAATAAATTCCCATACACAGAATAATAAGAATGACCATTTTTAGACACTTCAAACCTCTTGTCAGATTCCTTTCCAAATAATTGTAATGATGTATGCAGAAGTCAAGCTAACATCTGAAGTAGTCTCTTTAGTTTCAGCAGAAATGTTTTTTCTTAGTGTGTGTGTGTGTGTGTGTGTGTGTGTGTGTATGTGTGCACGCGCGCGCATATGTCCATATGCACATGCATGTGAAAGGCAAAGGTCAACCTCCAGTAACTTTTTTTATGGCTGTCCATCCTGCTTTATCTCACAGTGCCTGGTGCTTGCTGGTTGGTCTAGACTGGTTGGCCAGTAAGCCCTAGGGAATCCCCTTGGTTCTATCTACCCAGCCCTGGGATTAGAGCAGATGTTTTCATACAAGTGCTGGGGCCTCCACAGTCAGGCAAACACTTCACCAACTGAACATCTCAGCCCCATCCTTTCAAAACCATACACTTTGATTTACTAAGGTGAAACAAGAGACAGCAGTCAAGAAATTTGGTAGCTGCTTTAACTGAAATAGGCGAGATCACTTTCTTGGGTGGCTGTTTAGCTGCACAACAATTTTTGCCTTTACTTTCAAACCAGTTCGCATCTTCTTCCCAGTCACCACTAAGCGTGCTCTCTTCCTTCTTCTGACTCCCACTTTAGCAATGCTTTGACAAATCACACTGCACAATGAATGTGCTATCTCTTCCTTGATTTGGACAAGAGGCTCTTTCCAGGATTAATGCCAAGAATTCTTTTGGGATTGGCTCAAGCCTGGTAGAGGCACTTTAATTTATTATTCTATTTGTTGTGTTTATTTAGGATCTATATCTTGCCCACTACTTAACAGTATTTGAGATGACTAATACATAATAAGATTAAAAAAATGTTAAGGTAAAGAATACAAGAATAAAGGAAGGAAAATGTTAATGGGAACCTAAGTTAATTAGCACATCTGAACATTGAATTTTTTTTAAATTGTAGTTTGTGGCTTTCCCCAGCCCCCATTGGTTTGTCTTGCCCCTGGTGTCTGTAGACAGTGGATAGGAGCTGACTGAGACAGTTCTAGGCTGAGGGAGTTTTCTGTTCCTTTGACATCAACCTCAGAGGCTCTCTGGGGATGCTGGGGTCTCACGCTCTCAATGGAAAACACTCATCTGTCATATTAATATTCTCCCAGGAAACCCCTTGAGGGAACACCCTAGCTTTAGAGGGCGACTCTAGGAGCTGTTGTTGCAGTTGGCTGGGCAGTGCTTCACAGACCACTCAACTCTTTGGTGGCACAGACAAATTGTCTCTGACTTTAGCGAGGGCCCCTTGCACAGCGTGGTGTGGCAGGAAGTGGAAGACGCGGCCTGCTGTTGTGCTAAGAAGTCATTATCGCCAGACAGAGCAGGAGTATGGACTATAGATAATGGCCTCTCAGGCTATCCAGAAATCATTACACGACCGAGGAAGAGGCAGGAACTGCTTTAAATCCCATTAGTGGGACTGATGGGCTGTCTGGGACAGGATGCCTATACCTGAACCAGCAGCTTAGAATAACTTTTCTTCATTAACCCTCTAATGCTGGAACTGTTGTTCCCAGTGTGGAGTTTCCACTACTTTCCAAAGAGGAGAAGACAATCATGTTTGCTTCCCCAGACATTACATCATTTAATTCTAACACTTTGCGAAGCTGACGGCAACGCTCTGTGCAGGTGAAGGGCCCGAGCACTGCTCAAGGTCACGCAGCTCATAAGTTACGGGGCCAAGATTTGAACCCAGACTGACTCCAAAGTACATATTTCTCTCAGAGGCCGTGGCTCCAGGGTGACATTCATCTGTCTGCCCCTCTGTCTGTGCTGTGTGTGTGTGATGAGGAATGAATGCCCTTCAGAGCAGTTGGTAGCAGCTGACATAATTTAGGTCATGTAACTAAGCTTTGAAAAAAAATATGTGTGTGAATATATGTACGTATGTATACACACATGTATGCATGTATATGAAGCTTATACATATGTGTGTGTATATATATGCATATATACATATAAACACATATATGTATATATACACACATATATGTATATATAAAACTTTAGACCTCCCCCACATTTCTCTGTTTAGACTCCATTTTTCAGAATTTGTCAATATGTATGTCTTTTTCAATCTTTTTCCCATTCTATATGTCTTTCTTCTTACTTGTAGTTCTGTAAGTAGAAAAACAGAATTGAGATATGATTAGTTTCATAAGCTAATTGCTCAAGATGGCCTAATAAAACAGGGAAGAAGAGGGACTGCATACATTTCCTTTCTTTTCATCCCACTAATGACTTTTAACTTTCCCAAGATGCTTTTGACTTGTCTGCTTAAGGGTTTTAGTGTTGCAAAATGAGAAATTGAATTGTGGCTTTGGGTGGGTGAGTAATTTTTATTTGTTTAAATGGCTACAGGTTATTAAATATGCTTGTAGACTTTTTTTTTAAAAGAGAGAGATATGATTTCAAGAAGGAACTTGTAATGTCTTTTAGTAATTTTAATAGTGCTTTATGGAGTTATGATTATAAACTGTGCTGAATATAGGGATCTTTGTAAAATGTTCCTGTTTTACTATTGTTACTCTGGGCATTGAATAATTCATTGTCAAAAAATTTACAATAACAAAAACATGTTTTTAGTTAAGGATCAACCCCCCCAGTCTCTCTCTCCCCCCCCCCTCAGGAAGGCAAAACTATATTGTATAAGCTTGTTTATCCAGAAGACTTGCAAACAGTGCCAAGTTCAGTTTTTTTGCCACTTTGGTTCCACTCACTTTATAGAAAAGTCATGAAGCAAATCAGGAGGCCAAATAAATCCTATAGTAACAATCTAGCTGTTAACGAATCTTTCCCCACGTGTAACCAATGCTCAGTTATATTCATTCCAGCTGTCTACAGTGGTGCACCAGGCTAGTTACTAATGTCTTCAAAGTTTGTAATGGATAGTTAGCAACATGCTTAACTTTTTTTCCCATTTACAAATCTGTTTTTGTTTGTTAGTTTTTCTTTTCTCTCTTTCTTTTTTTTCTTTCTTTTTTTGAGACAAGGTTTCTCTGTGTAGACTTGACTGTCCTGGACTCACTCTGTATACCAGTCTGGCCTCAAACTCACAGAGATCTACCTGCTACCTCTGCCTCCTGAGTGCTGGGATTACAGGCGTGTGTCACCATGCCTGGATCCCATTTACAAATCTTCTAGGGTGTTTAAAACTTAAAACAACTCTTCAGACTAGGCTATATGTTGGCATGAAAAGGTATTCTAAGTATAATAGCACCAAACTGACCAATTACTGCTATCTACATAACTTAATAATTGACCTGAAAGAAGTTTATTTATTGTGTGTTTCCCTCCCAGAGTAGATTTTCTGTATTTTTTTTTTTTTTTTAATTTTTTTATTCCCAAGAGCAGTTCCCTCTGTCGTGCCTGGTCAGCTTAGACAGAGCCTAAGGGTCAAGGTTGTGTGTGAGACACTGTAGTAGTGGTGACAGGTGCTCATAGAGAAACATAAAGTGGGGATGGTGTAGCCCTGATCTTCAACTGTGGGCTTCCTTGAAAGGCATGTGTAGCATTTCAGCAGTTAAAAACAGGAGAAGTAAATAGGAGAGGAGAGAGGATGGTGTACATCAGACTGTTAGTAGTTGCAGTAGAAGGAAGAAGGAGGAATTAAACATTCAAAGTGTCTAAGAGGGACTGAATACAGATTAGCAACTGCCTAGACTTGGAATAGGAGACGATGATGGGCTGACACTACATTTGATGGTAGGAAACAATTTTTAATGTCTAACACACAGTGTAAATTAAACAGTTGAAGACAATAGCTAAAATGTTAAGAATCAGGGGCAAATGTAAGGACAGAAAATGGGATTTTGGCCTATTCCTTAAGAAATCTTTATAAGGAAGGAGAGTGAAATGAGGTTTCTTCATTTGTTAGAACGACTCAAACAGTTTTGAAGGCAAGAAAGGGGAGTGGCCAGAGAAAAGGTAGAGACAAATTTGAGGAAAGAACAACCATCCTCTCTACTCTGCTATTTACTTCTCAGTGAGAACTATAAAGTGGGGATGGTGTTATCTTTGAACGTGAATAGAGACCTTGAGCCTTTTGAGGAAGGAGACTGTAGCTTTTATAGGAGAAACAGCCTAAAGTGGCCACAGGCAGAGCACTGGGTGTCAAGTTTGTTGAACCTGATTTTAGAGAAGTCTGATAGCATAGGAAAAATATAGAAGACCTGGCTGGCCATTTTCTTTTTCTAAAATAATGCTTTTATATTTTGATTTATATTTTATTACACAACGATCACACCACTTCTCCCTTCCCTTTTCTCCCTTCAAACACATGCTTGTGCTCTTTCATATTTGTGACTTCTTTTTATTTAATTGTACACACACACACACACACACACACACACACACACACACACCACATACATATCTATATTGAACTTATTTTTTCACATTATAAGCAAAGAAGTCTGTGCTGTATAGTTTTACGTCAACTTGACACAAGATAGAGTCATCAAAGAGGAAAGAGCCTTAATTGAGAAAATGTCTCCACAAGATGTTCTGTAGACAAGTCTGTAGCTATTTTCTTAATTAGTGATTCATAAGAGAGAGCCCCGCCCATTTTGGGTGGGACCACCCAGGGGCCTTGCCGGTCTATGAGAAAGCAGGCTGAGCAAGCCACATGGAGCACGCCTGTAAGTAGCCCCCTTTCCTGGCCTCTGCATCAGCTTCTGCTTCCAGGTTCCTGCCCTGCTTGCGTTCCTGCCCTACTTGCTTTCATGATGAAGGGCTAAGATGGAATCTGTCCTGACAAGCATGAGAAGTCCCATAGTCTGTGTGACTTTTGAGTAGTTGGCTTCCGTCCTGGCAGAGGGGAAGTAAGGGAGGGCCACAGATGGAAGTTGTATGTTCCCTGTCCTCTTGGTCAGCTTCCTAAATTAGCTGAGACTTCTGACTAGGCCTTGCTCTATTTTGAGATACATATTTTCACAGTAACTATATTAATATTATTTTAATTAATCTTAGGGATCTCAACACAAATGCCTTTTCACTTAGTTTTCTAGCTTGTGCCTCTTTTCAGTCTTTTTTTCTTTTCTCTAACATAGTAATTTAAAACGAGTTGTTCTTGAGATAATTTTAACAATTTGATTCAAAATTAAGGCTGAAATAACATTAAAGTTTTTTTTGTTTTTTGTTTTTTGTTTTTTTTACATTTTGTTTAAAATAAGTGACAATGTAAGTGCAAATGCTGTTCAATGCAGTGGCCTCAGCAAAGTGGCTCCCCACTGCCATCATCTCAGCAGCAGTGGAACCTATAGGATTGCACTATGGGGCTTTGGAGCTGTGTTAGGAGCTCACCTTCCCGTCCTCTCTTGTTATGAGTATAATCTAGGGAACCCACAAAGGCATCTTGTTCTGGGTGGCTTTGGTAGGAATTAATGAGCACAGGCTTGGGGGCAGTGACTGTAATCTTTGATCCTTTTGTGAGCTGGGATCCACATGAAAATCTGTGTTCAGAGGAGATGTAAGAAAAAGTGTAAGTCATAAAATTTTAATGATGTATTTTTAGAGACTCATAGGTAGCTGGGAATAGTTGATTGTATGGAATAAAAGTTTATGGATCAAGAATGCATGGCTGTTAATTGTCACGTATCGCAAGGCTAATTTGAGTGGCTGATGTATGGGTTTAAGAGAAAGGATTTTGAGGTGGAAAAAAAAAAATGAATGGAAGTTAGGAGAGGCCTAGCTGTGGTTTGAGTTTTCTGGGACTTGCAAGTGGATGTTAACTTACTTTTCTTGCCTGTTAGATAATAGGACTGGACTCAGAGGTGCCTTCAACCACCGGCATTCCGTGATTTCAGACTCAACAGTGGTGAGCTGGCTGAAGCCGTCTGGCTGCTTAGATTGCCACATCACTTTGTGTCATGTGGTAAAATGAGCAGCTGTGCAGGGCACAAGAAGACCTGAACTGTATGTCTAGTGCTTCTGCTCGCTGGCTTTGGGGCAGATGTTTCCTGAGATATTGTGCGGTAGCCAGAGGTACATCCTTTCCAGTGCTTCGCCCACGATGTCCCCACCCAGATGTGTGGAAAAGGAAATCTGCATGTAGAATTATGCTAAAGATCCCACCATAGGGGTTGGTATGGAACAACTATTTCATTCATGTTTAAGAGGAGGAAAGAAGATTGATTGGTTGATTCCTGAAAGGTAAAGTTCGGCAAAGTGGATGAAAAGACAGGACCTCACTGTAGTTTGACGATAAGAAACACTCTTCAGTTTTCAGACCTACTGAAAAGATAAACCACACAAATAGTAACCAAAGCAGAGCTTGTGTGACTGTGTTAAGAGAAGATGAAATAGATTAGAAGAAAATTGTTACTGGAGACAGAAAGAGAGGACTTTATAACGCTAAAAGAATCACTATACAAGGAAACCAAATCCAACAGTTGTGTTGGCTAGTCTTAGGTCAACTTGACACACAAAACAGTTATCAAAGAAGGAGGGAACCTCAATTGAGAAAATGCTTCCGTAATATCCAGCTGTAAAGCATTTTATTAATTAGTGATTGATGGGTGAGTGAGGGTCCAGCCCACTGTGGGTCTGCCCATCCCTGAGCTGATAATACTGGGTTCTATAAGAAAACAGCCCGAGAAAAAGCATGGGGAGCAAGCCAGCAAGCAGCACCCCTCCATTCATAGCCTCTGTATCAGCTCCTGCCTCCAGGTTTCTTCCCTGTTTGAGTTTCTGTCCTGACTTCCTTCAGTGATGGACAGCAATCTGGAAGTATAAGCCAATTTAACCCTTTCCTTACCAAGGAAAGGGTTTCATCGCAGCAATAGAAACCCTAACTAAGACAAGTTGATGTGATTATAGTGAGATACTTTTATGACAGACCCCACCATGTTTTTAGGAAAATTGTGGAGGGACTTTAGACCTTTGGGATAGATGAGCCATTGAGTGTTGAGAGCTCAGTGGGATATTTTGTGGGAGCTTGGAAGATAAGAGTGTTGAGAACAGTGTAGAGAATAGAATGGAGGCCTGGCTATGAATAAAAACATATTCAGGTAGATTTGCAATGTTTAAGAACTATTAATCATTAACCTATGAAGCTATACTGGTTAGTATTTATTGTCAGCTCGACACAAACTGGAGTCACTGGGAAGAAGGGACCTCAGTTGAGGAACTGCTTCTCTTAGAATGGCCTCTGGGCATGTCTGTTGGGGCATTGTCTCTACTGATAGTTTTAGTGGTGGGATAGCAGCATCTGGAGGCAAGTGGGCCTAGGCTATGTAAGTAAGCACCTGAGCAAGCCAATGGGATCTAGCCAGTAGGAGGCATCACTCCATGGTTTCTGCCCTAACTTCCCTCAGAGATTGACTGAAAGTGTAGATGAAATGAAAACACCCATTTCCCAGAAAATTGCCTTTACTCCAGGTGTTTGTCATAGAAACAGAAAGCAAATTAGGATATGTGCTTATAAACGAAGACAATAGCTCTGAAAGAGTTGCTTTAGAAAATATTTTCCTAATCACTGTTGTCTTTATTTTAAAAAATATTTTGGACAGGGTAAGCAAGTCCTCAACAGTTCCTGCCTCACAAATACATCTGTCAGATATATTGGGCCAGAAGGCTGAAGATGATGCTCCAATGTTATAGAGAGTGTTGGGTGACTGTTCAGGTATTAATCTGTCCCTGTCATTTTCTCACTTTGGGAGCTGCTGACCTGCATTTCTTGTCCACTCAAGTAATTAATTTTATTCTTTCTCAAGTCTCCGATGGGGTGGAAGACCAGATAGTTTAGTTTTACAATTAAACTTAGCTGTTTGGGGTTAAGATGTTTTTAGGTCTAGACAGAAGTTGACAAAGATGAGATATGATAGATATTGATTTACATTCAGAATTTTAGACTCACCAAGATAGGAAAGATGTTTTCTTCAAGGTTGCCAAGTACAAACAGACACAACACTGTGAATGTAACATTTATATAATTCCTGATTGCTTTGTGGTTCTTGCTGTAGGTAGTTTATTGTATATATGTGTAATAACATAAATGTATATGTAAAAAAGAAAAAAACATTTTGAAGGACATAAAAGACATAGATTCATTTCTAAGCAATTTCTATTTTTATTATCCACTTAAAATTTTTGTATGCATACTATAAACCAGGTATATGTGATGTAGCTGTATTGTCCTTAATGTTCTAGCATTTAATTTCCCACCCACTCCCTTCTCAATGTCTGTACATCTGTCATCATTTATTTTTATTGCATTTATCATGAATGATATAAAATGAAAGCAGTTATTGAATCAAAATGACAAAAAAAAGATCAGGGCTCATGCACAGTTTTAGAAGTAATCCAGAGGCTAAATGAAGCAAGTTTTAGATTCCCTTTTAGGAAATAGAAGCAGAAATTGAGCTTTTTTTTTTTTTTTTTTTCTCAAAATGAAACACAGATCTTTATTGCCTGTACACTCTTTCATTCCCTCCCATACAACCTCAGCCTCCTTATCTCTGAAGACACTGGTACAGTTCTCGCTAGAGAAGGAGATTTTTATAGAGGATGAACTGTTCTGGCATGTGTTAAAATAAAGCAAATCACCAGCACAAAGTGAGCAATTTAGATTCGTCTTTACTGATAACAAGGGTGGGTTTTCATCTGTATGAGCACTGATTTAACTCTCTGCTTATCTTTTTGCTGCAAATTCTAAATCATCTGAGTATTTGTACCTTAACTATTAGCAATATTTGTTTTACATATAGCAAATAAGTTAATTTTTTTTATTACTGATGAATTAGTTTTGTCTTATTTTGCTGCTTTTCCACCTAGACTGTTAATATTTTCTTAGTTCTTTTGTTGTTCTCTTTTTCCTAAATGTTTTTGAATAGTTTTTTTCCTCATGTTATTAGATGTTGTCAAGGTATCATTCTTTCCCACAGTCGATAACCAATATTTTCAGCTATAGTATGTGTTTATTCATCTGTGACAAATACTTCTTTGGTGATTTCTCTCAGGCTGACATCATGGGAATAAAAACCCAATTGCAAACTTTTGAGTAGCTCACCCTCTTCTTGAGGGCTCAAAACTTAGGAAAGTAGAAATGTATTTTTCCACATAGAGTTTTTCTTATTAATGTGTATTAACCATAGAATTTAATTATGTCCAATGTGGAATTTCCATATGTGCATAGAGCATGCATTGATCGTATCCAGTCTTGTTCCACACTTGCCATTCATGGGTCCCAGTAGTTGCTATGAACACTGTATTTTTAAAGTTACAGAGACCATTGAGAACGTCTATATGAAAGTGAGAAAGCTGAGGTTTAGAGAGTTTAATTGACTCATTTCAGGTCCTAGTGACTCTAGTATAGCATAGTACTTTGCCATTCAGTAGAAGAAAAGGACTGTAAGACTCTGCTATGGTATATGGTTAAGCCAAGTGCGTGAGTCCAAGGAAGGTAACTAGGTAAGTCCAAGATGTGTATTGGTCTTGCTGAGAGCAGATGAAGTAGCTGAGAGCAGATAAAGTAGCTGAGAGCGGATAAAGTAGGCATCGTGGGAAGCAAGATCTGAGGCAGCATGGACAGAGAGAAGACCATCCAGATCAGGAGCCCTGGTAAGTGCAGGGACTAACACGATGGCGATGCAGACCAAGGAAAGTCTCCATTTTGGAAGAGGCCGCTGGGTATTTTAGCTCATGTCTGAGTTATATGCACCGTCTAGACATAGGATGGAAGCTTCAATAAGGATGAGAAAGAGCTCAGCGCTTGAGTACGAAACACCTGGCTTCCAATTCCAGTGGCTCTGCAGAGGAACTGAAGACCCTCAGGCAAGTTTCTTAACCTTTGAAGTCTGTTTCTTTATCTGCAAAGTGGCAGCAGCAAATCCTCTTCATGAAGCTTTTACAGTTTAATTGAGGAAATCTGTGGAAAGAGCCAAGTACATGCTACGTGAAAAAATGTGATCTCAATATATTATGGGCATATAGTTATTATTATTACTATTATTATTACTATTATTATTATTATTATTATTATTATTATTATTATTATTATTATTATTATTATTTTCTAAGTATCTCAAGGACATTTCATTTAAAACCACAGGATTCTTAGTGTTTTCCCTGCACATATCCCAACACTGAATTTTGTATGCAGTTAAAGGATGTGGTGTATTGAGGGCATGCATTCTTGAGTTCAAGTCTAAGCTCAGACCTATCAGTGTATGCCCTTGGGAAAATCAGATGGCCTCTCTAAGCCTGTTTCCTCTTCTGGAAATAGGAATAACAAATATTTTATAGGGTTATAGTAAGAATTTGGGGGAGTATATATAGGACAAATAACACATACCAGACACTTAATAAGTAACAGATATTATTGGCTCTTTTTTTTTTTTAACCATGTAGAGCTCCTAGCTAAAGTAATTATTTCAAGTTTAAGATTCTTCTTGAGTCCTTTTCTCATTTCTAAAAGGATTAGTGCCTCTTTGCACTCAGCTGGAACAACAATGAACTTCACACAGGGCTTTAACCTTTATAAAACATACTTAGATATTATTGCTTTTTTTTTTTTTTCAGCAGCAGCAGCCTTGTGAGGGAGAGGTAGCATCATTTGGCAGATGTGGACATCCATTGGGAATGATACCTGGTGGCGCTCAGGCAGTGGCCAGAAGCCAGGACTCAAGCCCTGTTGTCCCTTCAGTGGAGCGCGTATGCTTCCAGGGCTACAGTGTCTCTCTCCTCCACAGCTTCCTCTTTACAATAATCGGAGGAAGTGAGACATTCTTGGAGGGGTTATCTAAGTGATGAATTTCTCTTTTTCTTTTTTCTTTTTTTTCTTTATTCATCTCTCATACAATACATCCGGACCACAGCCTCCCCTCCCTCCACCCCTCCCAACCCCACCTTCTCCTCTCTCTCAGATCTACTCTTCTTCCATTTCTAATCAGGAAGCAGCAGGCTTCCCAGTGATATCAACTGAACACAGCATCCCAAGATGCAGTAAGACTAGTCACAGACTGACCCTCATAGCAAAGCTAAACGAGGTAACCCAATAGGAGGAAAAGGGTCAGGTGAAAGAGCCAGAGACATTCTCACTTGCACGGTTAGGAGTCCCACAAACACTCACTCCAAGGTTAACCCACCACAGCATACATGCAGAGGACCTAGCACAGGCTCATACAGGCTCTGTGACTGCTGCTTCAGTCTCTATGAGCTCCTGTGATCTCTGGTTAGTTGATTGTGCGGGCCATTTTCTTCGGGTGTCCTCCACTCCTCCGGCTCCTACAATGAGATGAAGGAAGTAGTAACAGTTATTATTATATAAATCTGCTAACCATTGAGGAATCCAGATTTCAGTCATCAATTCTATAATAAAAAGGGCGGGAGGGCTTATCAGCATGTTATACTCCTGAACCATCCACCTAGAGTTGTCGGCCATGTTTGACACCATCTATCAGTAGTCTGTGCACATGTCATTCCCACCAGAAGTTCTCCAGAGGCAAAGACATGGTCTATTTGACGTTCCACATCTATGTATTGATCTGTAATACAACAAACAGTTTGCAGTAGACTGACCACAGAGGGAACACAGTTCCCAGGAAACTTGTATTTTGTCCCTGGCCAGATTTGGGGATAACTTCACTTAGAACATAAGAAATACAATAACCTCACACAATGTATTAAGGGCATATACTGAGCTCAGAACAATTCCGGTTCTTCATACACTTTCTCTCATTCGATTCGAGGAGGCCATGAGGAAGATGCTGTTGTGTCCTCTTTGCAGATGAAGAACCAACTTCTAGAGAAGACTTGCTCCAGAGTACTGAACTACTAAGCCAAAGCGCTGGGACCAGGAGCCAGGTGCTTCTCACTCAGGGGACTGGCTACTCTCCCACATTACCTCTCTGTAAGCCCACCCAGCCTTCCTATGTTCAGATGGAGGCTTGCCCAGTATACATAAGCAAAGATGCCAGTTAGACTCTTCCAGAATCCAGACTAGCTTGGTCTTCATCATCAGCATTTCATGGCACCTGGAAGGTATTTCTCCATGTCTGACTCATGTGCCCTGTTTCTATATGACCTTTAGGACCCAGCTGTAGCCGGAACTCTCCTTTCTTTCCCACAATGTAGACGTTATCAGACACCGTTGCCATCTATCTCAAGGGTTCCTCTGAAATGCTTACAGTGATGACAAGCTCTAAAGGGGCATTTGTTGCAAGGTATAAACTGATGCATATAGAAAATTGTTCTAATTATGACTATTATTTGTAGAAATAAAAACTACTGGTAAGTTTTAGCAAAGCACTTATAGCAGAGTGGTTTGGACAAAATCCAGGCTGTTCATTTGCTAATATATTATTTATACTAACAAAATCAAATATTAGGCTATATACCAAGTTCCCCCCCACCCACCCCCAACACCATGTGTTTTCTAAAGGCATTGGCCCTCCATAGCCTTCCTTGGTAATTATTTGCCAAATAAAAATTTCATGGCATATACCCTAATTCCTGAGGCTCTTGGTAACATTTGAAAATGCCAGTACAGAGAATCAACCACTATGAATGACAGCCCACTCATTCAATTTCACATCATTTCCCGTGATGCTATTCCCCCCTGGCTCTCTGTTCTTCGTGTTGGTTTAAGCTAGGTTACTCCGGGTAGGCCCCAGGAGTGTTCCACTATTTAAGAAGCCTACATTTCACCACGATTCTCTCCTGTACCCCTTCCCTGCTTTGCTCCTTTCCAATCTGACTCATCACGTGCAACCTCGCGTCACTCTACATTTATTTTATTTTCCGTGTTCTTTCCACAACCAAGATCTTACTGGCAATGTGGTAAATTGGAGCTGCAGCAAACTGTGGCCCAAGTGGGCAGGTTGTGGTAGGGGGAAAGGATGATATCGCTCATGTAAAACAGACAACGCACTTCTCTCCCAACGCCTTCGTCAGCTGCCCCTGTGACTTCCGGATGGGTGCTGATGAGGGAAGAGCCTGGCCCTAGCATAAGATCGCAGTGTTGCTGCCAACATGCAATGGCGCAGCTGCTGGGCGGCTGTTTCTTATGGCCTGTAGGTCTCTGCTTCCATGGCTGAACAAGAGGTTGATGGCACACAACGGGTCCACAGGAAACCCCATTTCCCCAAATCCTGGAGGATAGACCAAAGCTAGCATCTCTCAGGAGCTTGTAAAGTCAGTTCCTCTCT